>NW_025999900.1:32172144-32222594 GCF_001458135.2 Marmota marmota marmota | reverse complement strand
GTTATACAAAAGTACATACAAGAGGAAGTGAGGGGAAAGGGAAAAATAATACAAGGGGGACAAATGAATGTCAGTAGAGGGGGCAGAGAGAGAAGAGGGGAGGGGAGGGGAGGGGAGGGGGGATAGTAGAGGATAGGAAAGGCAGCAGAACACAACAGACACTAGTATGGCAATATGTAAATCAATGGATGTGTAACTGATGTGATTCTGCAATCTGTATATGGGGTAAAAATGGGAGCTCATAACCCACTTGAATCAAAGTGTGAAATATGATATATCAAGAACTATGTAATGTTTTGAACAACCAACAATAAAAAATTTAAAAAAAATATGGTTTCACATGAGGTATACTGACACAGTAGTAAGCCAATAAACCAAGTCTCTAAATTTTCTGCAATCATCACATCCTACTTCTAATCACATTCTAATACATCACATTCTAATCAACATCAACAACTCATAAAGATTATAAAAACATATAAATGTAGTGTATAGATAGTGGCTATTCAGATTTGTGGACAAAAGGGTTTTGGTAAATACTAACTAAAAGTCATAGAACTATCAGAATGTCACAAAGTTGATAAACTCAATGTCTCACACGGGAAAATTTTCACAATGGAATAATTAATACAAATGGTAATCCTTAATTCAAAGGTTTGTTTAGATAAAGATATTTTACCTCATTCTGTCCTATATAATGTATATGGTTCAATGATTTTTTAAAAAATAATTTTTTGGTAATACAACCCTTTCTTCAAATGAAATCTTAATCAGAAGCAGGAATAAATAAAACATAAAGAGGAGCTTCTGCTTGGAAGTATAAAGAAAGGAAATAAAGAAAAGTTAAATACTTTCAGTTGAAACAATGCCAGAGAGGGAGGGTTATTTGCATTGCAAAAATGGGTATTCACTGCAGACCTTACTATTTTTCTTTTTTATATAATTTAAATATTATATAATTATTTTTAAATATAATTTAAATGTTAGTACCATAAGGTACATCTATGGATTTCATAAGCACTACTCTCAGTCTATCTCATATACTGACCTCCTACCAATGGGGGCAGTTAAGAGAAATGAATAAAAGAAAACGTAAAGTATGGATTCAGGTGCAAAAGTAATTTGAAGACTAAAGAAGAAAGTTGTCGCAGATTTTCCTAGCACTAACATTATCTTTTAATCTTATATTTCAGGCTACCTTGATATCCTGGGAAAACAAGGAAAAGATCTTCCGATATCTATATTTTCATTACTTACCTTGTGAAATGGTATCAATTTTAAATCTCTGCAAACCATTTCCTATAATCCCGAGAACAATGGGTATATTAACAACATTATTGGAAGAAGAATCATCCTTTTAAATTTTTAAAAATCATCCTTTTAAAATATTGCTACAGAATGCATGCAGATCTTCTCCTAAAATAGCACTAAACACTTGAAAATTGTATGCTCACACCTAGTAGATCTGCAAAACAATTTGTTTAATTGACAGGACAGAACTATATCCATGCCAGTGGGTAGCATTCCAGTGATCAAGGCTACAACAAGAATTTTATTTCCTTTTGCTAATGGCTAAACCTGGCACTGAGCTTTGGCTGTTGCTTCCCAACATGGGTATCCTTTTAGAAAATGTGCCTGCCACAGCTTGCCTTAAACTGAAGTAGTGTCAGGATGCAGAGAAAAGAAATGAGTTCAGGAAAGACACAACTGGACTCTGTTAGCATCCTATCCGTTATTGTGCAGGGTGGAGTCAGCTGAAAGGGCAAACAGGCTTTTGTGCAGACAGAGAGTCCCTTTGTTCACTATGGTAACATACTAGCTTCTGAAGATGAAATAACCTAACACGCTAACCCCATCTATGCTGCAGTACAGAACACACTTCTCTTTTATTTGTATTTTTTCATCTTTGGGGGGGTCTTTGTCTCAAGAACAGAAATCAAAGACAAGAAAATAACCAAAGTGGAGCTTATATGTGTGTCTGGATCCTAAGTTTCTATCATTGTCCAGACTCTTAGAGAACACTGCAGAGGGCAACTGAGATCCACCTGTGTAACCAGGGCTTCAGATGGATGCCCTGCCTTGGGGACTCTTCCTGTATCAAGAACACACCCTGGTAATTGTTTCCACCATTTGAAAATCCTAATGCGGGCTTTGCCCCTTAGAAGCTTAGATACAGTTCAAAGTCTTTATCAAAAAAAAATAATAATAATAAAAATAGGTATAATAACTACCATCTAGAATGGTAATGTTATTCAGTCAAGAATATGAAAACAGAAACTACAACAGTTCCCCTTCAAGAAAATCCAGTTCTATAAAAAAAGCTAGGTAATGTTTTCTGGATATATTACTGATATGATGAATGTAAGATCAGTACAGTCACTAATCAAGTAAAACTAAACAATGTAAAAATTGGAATAACACACTTCTTCAGGGTATCAAATGTCTGCAAGAATGGTTAAATAGTTCCAGGAAGAAATATTAAGTTTTCAAAATAATATTATCCAGATGTTTTTAAAGGCTATAAAATAGGCACTTGTCGGATCAGAATTATATCAGAAATACACACACCACCCAAAACCATTATAATATGTTTCTTTGGCATTTTTCCATTAACATATAATTAAATTGCATTAGCATTTATTGAAGCACACTATGTATCCAGCATTGAAGTGGATGCTAGAAATAGAAATGCAAATGACATTTATTTATTGCCTTCAAAGTGTAACTCAAAATTCAATAGAGGAAATAAAAAGTATCAAATCTTGAATGCAATGCTGTAATCCTGTTTGGTTAGACTCACTTGATAAAGGACATCATGGAAAATCCACCTTTCTATTTTATGGTACTTCTGCATTAAGTGTTAAAAACATCAAGTGACAAGTGATATGCAGATGATGTGAATCAGGTGCTCTGGAAATGTGATGAATGCTCTGGTTAATTTTCACTAAGATGGGACTGGAGAGCAGAGCTGGATCCAATGAATAACATTTGCTCAGTTCAGAAGAAGAGGAGAGAGAAAGTTGGAAGAGCATGATTTATGAAGATGTGAAAGTATGTTGCATCTGAAGAAAGATAACCCATAATCTGGGAATATGTAACTAGAATGGAGGAGCTGGAGGTAAATAAAGAATTGCAATGATACTGGAAAGCAGCTAAAGTGATCCCTGCTGTAATAGATATCACTGATACAAGGTCTCTATGTTCTGACTCTTTGGTTCTAGAATTGACAGTTCTTTGTTTTATTCAGAGTTTTTATTTATTTTCCTAACCTCCCTCATGTTTTATTTTCATTTCACAATAAACCATAAAGATTAAATTCATAGCTACATATCCTGATTAAAATAATCAATTATTCCTTAGCATAGAGTCTAAAGCATAGCATAGTATCCACTTAAAAATAGTAAGAAGCAAAAGTCCTAATATTAGTAAAATTTTAAAGAGAATAATATGCATGGTCTATTTTAAGTGTATTTCTTAAGTTTAAAATGAAGGAAGTACTAGGTGGACTAAGGTAGCATTAGTGAGGATAGAAGAGATAAATTAGAGTGGCCATTTGAAGCAGGAATCAAAATTAGCATGAAGAGAAGCAGACATCCTGCACTCCAAATTCTTGGAGGACAGAATAACCCTTGCCTTCAGGAAAGCTGGGAAAGATAACAGTGAGACCACATCATCTGCATCTGCTGTGTTGTCACTTGCCAGCTTCCCTCAGAGACTGAATTCTAGCTAGATCCTACAGTGCAGAGGTCCTGGTGGATAACAGAAGCTGAGTGGTGGATAAAAGGCCTCTTTCAGGATTCATGCCTTCCTTTAACAGTGCCCTTCAGAATTCCCAGTACTCACAGGGCAAGGTCTCTTCCACAGTCCTAGTCCAGGGTTTCACTCCTCTTCGCAGTCTTAGAACCAGGAGGTCCAGAACTCCCCCTGTATCTCTAGTACATAATATTTCATGGATCCATCTCTTACTGGGTCCCTCTGTGGGTACCAGGCCCTTTCACACTCCAAGTAGCACAGCATAGATCTGTTCCTGATCTCTTACAATGCCAGCCTTCTGCCTTGTTGTTCTGGCCTTAAGACCACTAGCTGAATCCCACATCATTTCTAGCTTGTATCTGCCTCTCCTTTTTGTTCTTGCAGCTCTAGAACACATTTGTAACTAGTTACCTATATTAAGTCACATCTGCCTGAAAAAAAAAAAAAGCATGATTTCTCTTTTACTGACTAGTCTCTAAGCTACCTAGTACTTGTTACAACAGTGGGCGAAAGAAAGAGATTCACCAAGATTAGGTTCTCCAGAGAATGAGTTACTGAGCTGTATAAGCTTAAATTGCAGGCATGTCATAAACCCCACTGGAAAATGGGATACTGGAAATATACAGAAAACGCTGGAATTCTGATTTCTGAATTTATCAGCTGCTTATAGTAGGTAATGGGAGCACAATTGGGTGTTTCACTTAATTGTTTTGGTAGTAACAGTGATTTTAAATACCAATGGGTGAGATGTTATTTCTGGAGACTTTATTGAATAAACAAAAAACAAAACAAAACTCAGGGCTTTAAACTTCCAACACAAAAATGTGATTTTAAAAAAAATGCCCACTGTAGCCCTATAACAAAAATCAGATTAAATATGATTAAAAATCTTGTTGTACTGGATGCGATATCACACTATAAATTGAGCTTATACCTTGGTAAGCATATTTTTGAAATTAAAGCCATTGATGGGAAACAGTGAAGACACTTAAAATTTCCAATGGAAACCTCTGGGTAGATGAGAAAGAATCTGAGATATATGAAGTTCTTTGGCAAAATAAAAGAAACGCCTCATCTCTTGAATATGAAAACTGATTTCTCATTGCTTAAAGATCCTGTTATAACCTTAACCAAGGTGATTACCTTGCAATATGGTAACTATTTTCCTTAATATATCCCTCCCCCCACATTGATTATTGCTTCCATATACATAAGTAGAATTTGATTACATACTCTCCAATGGGAACAGGACAAAATCTGACCCAGGAAAAGATATCTTAAACAATAAAATACTTGCAAGATTTATCTAATTTATATCAATCAATACAAGGAGACTATAGATAAGAATAGATTCTAAAGATATTAGGCCAAGGAGAATGGAATGTAATATTATTACCAAGTTTTTTACTCTAGTGCACTTATCTAAGACTCTGGAATTATGTTAGTTTGAGCAACTGGAAATAGCTTTGATAATTGCTTTTGTTGGTTGACTAAACCAGAACTAAATATTCAACAGAATATATTTAATATTTAAAATGACGGAATTTCCCTAACATAAATGTAGAGGAAGGAATCCTAAATCTTAGGCAGATGGATATTTCAGAGTAGATTTGTCATATGTGAGCCATCCTATTCCTATTCTTTCTCAAGAGAGCCCAGAAGCATTCCATTTCTTTAGGAACTGACACATGCATTAGTTAAAGGAGAAAAAATGCCATTGGAAAACAATGTGGTGTTCATCCAAGTCAGGAGGGAGGATAGTGGTGGGAGGTATCCCATTGACCTGTGTTGTCTAATTTCAATGGGAAACATCGGACCTGACTTATAAAAGCCGGAGACCAGAGAAAATACAAGCCCTTTTTTTCCTTTTTTTTTTTTTCTTTGTGGTGCTGGGGATCAAACCCAGGGTTTGGTATATGCTAGGTCTACCACTGAGTGACCCATATTCCATGAACACATTTAATGAAACAGGTAGAGGGAAAGAATGACAACCAGTCAGGGGTCTCAGGTTTGACAGTGATATTTAATGATAGTTAAGGGAAAGGGTGACCTTATGAATTAAATCAGTGAATTAATTAATTTATTTAAATTAAGAAAAAAACTTGAGAAATAAAAAATGCCACTGCGGTCCTCTAGACATAGCAGAAAATAACAATGTTGGATGATATATGAAATTTTGAACTGCATTTGCCTCTTAGTGTTATCATATGTCCATAGGTTTCAGGAGAAATAATTTCTCCTTAGTTTCAGGAGAAATAATTGAAACAGACTGGGAGAATCCCCACATTGACTCCCTGGCCCTTGGAGTGAGGCATAGCTGAAAGTATACCAGAAGGAATACCACATTTGTATGGAAAATGCCAAGATTCTTGTCATCATTACAACTTGAAGAATGTTGAATTGATGATTCCTACCAACTCCCAATATTCTCAGCCGTGCAAAGGCGGATTGGTATTGAAGAAAACCTGTGGATTATAATAAATTTAATTATATAGTGATTACAATTGCAGCAGCTGTCTCTTTTGTGGGGTTTTAGATATGGTCCAGGTATGAGAAATCACTGCAGAAATAGATTGCTCTATTTTCCTTTGGTCTTATTAAGAAGAACCACTAGAAGCAATTTCCTTTACCAGGGAGGATTAGCAATATACACACCTTTATTACACAATTTGGATTGGGGGGGGACTCAATTGATGTTAATCATTAGCTAGGCTTAAAGGACCTTTTTTGTGGTGCTGGGGATCAAACCCAGGGTTTGGCATATGCTAAGTAAGCGGTCTACCACTGAGTGACCCATATTCCATGAACACATTTAATGAAACAGGTAGAGGGAAAGAATGACAACCAGACAGGGGTCTCAGGTTTGACAGCAATATATAATGATAGTTAAGGGAAAGGTATTGAAGAAAACCTGTGGATTACAATAAATTTAATTTGGATACTCCATAGCTCTAGCATTCTAAACTAAATAATATCTGCTTGAATTTTAGAATATGATTATTGACACTTTGTATTCTTAAGAGCAGTTGAAGTAGCATTGGATAGCCTAATATTCAAATATTTAGTAGAAAGTAATTTCATGCGAGGTAGTAGATTGACAACTTTCTGTGTTTTATCCAGGAAAACTGATATAATATTTGTACTTTTTTACTGCATTTTTTGTAGGTTATATTGTCCTTCAAAATTATTACTTGGTTCTTATATATCTTTGATTTTTCACCATCATCATGGGCTAAGAGGTGAGTTAAAGTCTTCTATTAAATGTGTATTTCTCTGTCTCATAGTTTTGTTTTATGAAGTTGAGGTATTTGGCTCATGAATATTCAAAATCCTTTTCACTGTGAATCATTCTTTTTAATATTACAAAGTGTCCATAATTTTTTTAGCCAAATTATGTCTTAACTAATAGATTATGACTCAAATTTTCTTTGTTTTCCTTTATCTCATATAATTTACTGTCCTTTTATTTTCCATGTTTCTAAATTACATTGCTTTAAATACTTCAACATGCAGAGAGTGAATTTCTATGTATTTATAGAAAATATTTTTATTAGATAAATGTTATGAAAATATATAAGAAAAGTTCATTATACTCATTAACACAGAAGATATTTTCATCTTTCTGTAGTATGATATTAATTATGTTATTGTTTATAGAGATTTTATAAAAGTCAGTGGATTACTTCTTTGCTTTTTTTGTGTGTGTAGTTCCTTTGATAATTATGAAGATTTATCTTTGTGTTCTAATCATTATCTCTATAAATCTGCCTTTATATAAAGCCCCTAGTTACCTATTTCTTTTGACAGTTATAATCTTTACTTTGAATAATGAAAAAATAGTGTTTTATTTTATTCCCTGAGCTTTTTTATTATTTCACAATTTTCATCAATAACATCAACTTTAGTAATATTTGCATTTGTGCTTTTAAATACAACCTGTAATTATATTATTTTTTTTCCAGAGTTGAAGGATTACCTTTACCTAATAGGGTACCTTTATAATCAGTGCACTTATCTACCATTTTCTTCTTTCTTTCCCAGTTTTAGTTGATCATATCATTTCTACATATATATATATAGGTCTCTAGCATTTATATTCTTTCCTGTCACCAGAAACCCAATATTGGTTTAAGTCCTGGCTTTATAGTTACATATATTAAATGCTCCCCACAAATTATTTTGTTGCAATTCCTCCAGCTCATCTCAGATAAAATTAATTTTCCATTAGTTTCCATAAGACTCATGGGAAAAATATTCCTTGTTTTTTTTTTAACATTTTCAAAATTGTTTATCTGAAACTTTTGTACTTGGGGAAAAAAAAGTTGGTTGAATAAAAAGTCCTTGGCCTGTGATTTCTCCCTTTGGGTATTTTGGAGCTGTTCTCCACTGCTTGTTGCTTTAGAGAAATCTATGGACAGCTTTATTTCCTCCTAATAAGTGTCTTGTTCTTTATACTGCTGCCCAAAAGATTCATTCTTTATCTTTAAAATCCAGGAAATTTGGTAGACTTGGTTCCCATGTTGAATTGTCTTGGGTCAGTTTATTTCTTGATGAAGTAGACCCTCACGATCTGTAGATTCAAGTTTTGGTTCCTTGTTTGTTGTCTTTTGATTTTTGTTCTTAATCTTAAGAAAGCTTTTAAAAATTCTGTCTTGAACTTCTTTTCCACTCCATTGTGTTGATTTTATTTTTCAGATCTGGCAGCTATGCATCACTTGGATATCTGTTGCTTATCCACTCTAATGCTTTTTTTTTCTTTAATCTATTAAAACTCCTCCTTTAATTCTGCATCATTTTGTTTCTGTTTGCTGAACTATTTTTGAAGCTTTTACAAGTATTTTTGTGTTTCTGAGTTATATCTAACTTCTAGTTTTATGGAATATAGAGATCATGGATCTTTAAAAAACAAACAACAAAAAAACTACGTTAGTTTTCAGTGATTTCCAAAGAGAGATGGTGTCTTATGGACTCAAGTCTGTGTAAGAAATCTCTCTTAAATATTTAAATTAAAATCAGTACTGAGATAAGGCTGCCCTCTACCACTACTGCTATTTAACATTTACTGCAGATCCTGTCAAACAGAAGGAAAGAAAAAGAATGTCACAAAGATTAGAAAGGAAAAAATAAATGGTTATTTTTCACCAATGTTCACAAATGTATGACTTTCTACATAGAAAATCCAAACTAGTTCACTTATAAATTATTAAAATTAATAAGAGTTTTAAAAGAAACTAGATAAAATATTAATATAGAAATATCAACTTCATGAGCATACCACAAAAACAGAGAGTACAGAAATGCAGTTCAAAAATCTTACAATGGTCACAAACATTGAAGTGACCTAGGAATAATTCTTAAAAATATAAAGAGATAAAAGACCTGTGTAGGCAAAAATCTTAGAAGTCTGTGGATGAACATTAATTCAGTCCTGAAAGGAAGCCTATGGGCTCTTCATGGTTAAGATGACTTGGTGCCATAAAAAGGTCAAACAAGCCTGCAGATAGTGAGCTAAAGATTTAATATGATTAAGGGCACGGCTGGATTTCATAAGGAACTTGGTAGACTAATACTAAAATAGATATGGAATAAAAGAGGGTCAAACAGAGCCAAGGCAATCCTGAAAAAGAAGAAAGACATGAGTAGACTTTCCCCACAGATTATGAAGACCTGAATTTACACGGATGTAGTACAGCATTGCATTGGCATGAGATTTGAAATATATTCAGTGAAACAAAGTAGAAATCTGGAAACATGCCTGTGAATATAAATTTGTAATATTACAAGTGGCAAATAAGTAGTTAAACACAGGACTATTCAACAAACAGGGCGGAGACAGTTGGTGGTCTATAGTATAAAAGGCAAAGTCTAATGGACTCCTTCTTCAATTCTGATAGTTTGACATACATGTGAAAGTGTAATTCTTTAAAAGCTTGGAGGAAAATGCTGAAGAATATCTTATGACCTTGGAATAAGAAATGATTTCCTGTGGCAGAGGGTGTAGCTCTGTGATAGAGCACTTGCCCAGAACTTCCCATATGAGGTCTTGGGTTTGACCCCCAGTACCAAAAGAAAAAAGAAAATCTAAATAAGACCAAAAAAAAAAATTCAACTCTAATATTAAAATTTAAAAGACAATGTTCAAGTCAGTTGTGGTGGCACACACCTGTAATCCCAGCATTTCTGGAAGCTGAGGCAGGAAGATTTCGAGTTTAAAGCCAGCCTCAACAATAGTGAGGTACTTAGCAACTCAGGAGACCCTGTCTCTAAATAAAATACAAAATAGGGCTGGGGATGTGGCTCATTGGGAAGGAACCCCTGAGTTCATTCCCCCATACCCCCCCACTGTTCAGCAAATAATAACATTAAATAGTAGATGATATTGATACTGGCACATATTTCAAATAAGCAATTGAAAACGACTTCTGCTTAGTGTCACAAACATTTGAAACAAAACCTTAAGTGATTATCCCTAAGAGGAAGAAATAGAGAAGGATAAAGTGGAAATATACAATAAATAAAATAGTTTGATCTCTTATTCTTTTTGTGGTACTGGGGATTGAATCCAAAGTATTACCCACTAAGCTACTTCTGCAGCCCCTTTTTAAAATTCATTTTGAGACAGTCTCAAGTTTCTGAGGCTGGCCTCAAACTTGCAGTTCTCTTGCCTCAGCCTCCCAAGTGTGTATCACCCTGCCTGACTTGGTTTGATCATTTTTAAGTCCTTCATTTGGGTAATGGTTGAATGGTGTTTATAAGAGGTTAAAAGAAATTTTCAAGGATTTTATGTATGTTTTGTACCTTAAATACATGTTACCTATAGCCTTCTTAAACTCAAATTTATTTTTTAATTATAATGTACACATAGAAAAGTGTATAAATTGTAAGTGTATACATCAGCAAATTATCACAAGGTGATCACATCCACATGTATGTAAGGTTCAAAAAATAGAATATTTCCATACACCAAAAACCGCCATCTCACTATTATTGCTTGCCTCTCATAGATGACCAATTTCAAATACTCTTTTATATGTATGCAATTTTACATATAAATTATCAAAAGCAAATTAAGAAAGGAGACCATGTTTCTGATGATGTCAACTATTTCTAGGAAGATTTTCACCTTCAACCAGGTAAGAAATGTTTTATCTTAAGAGTGAAAGGGGATGTCTAGCCTGTTTACAAATAAAACTGTTATACGCTACTAGACAAGGGTGATAAAAGATAATAAAGTTTCCAAGTATTTCCTGAGAAACTATTATTATAGTTTAGTTTCATGAAATCCTCAGCTAAAAGATAAACCTTTTGCTTGAGAACTACTCATCAGTGTTTAAACACAATAATATTATATCCCAAAGTTGTCTCTTTGCTAATCTATCTGTGCTGCAGTTTCTTCAGCAAAGTTCCTTTAAGCAAGTTCTATTCTTTATAAAATTTTACCATCTGAGTGTTTCCCTCTGAGCATATGGCAGTTTGAAATGGCCTATCTTAACAACATGGTGCCAATCCTGGGTCCAATATATCAGCTGTGTTCTATTGTAGAATTTACTGGGTCTACTTCCTTCTAGGTACTACATTACTATTAATTTAGCATAAAGTTATATTCATGATGTTTTTATATCAGCCTGGTAACTGCACTGGCTACTATATACCATCAAATTCTTTTTCACATTATTTTAGTCAACTTTTTCACCGCTGTGACTAAGGACCGACCAGAACTACTATAGAAGAGGAAGAGTTTATTTGAGGGCCCATGGTTTCAGAAGTCCATAGAAGTCTATTCCTTGGGGCTTGAGGTGTGGCAGAGGGAAGCAGCTCACATCATGATCAGAAAGTAGAGAGAGAGAAACGCCAGTCACCAGGTACAAATATATACCCCAAAGTGACACCTCCAATGCCCGCCTCCTCTAGCCACACCCCACCTGCCACCAGTTACCACTCAGTTATTCCCATCAGGGAATAATTTACAGATTAAGTTAAGGCTACAACCCAGTCATTTCTCCCCCCACATCTTTTTGCATTGTCTCACATGTGAGCTTTTGGGATACCACATCTAAACCTTAACATACACAAACTTTACCATGATTTTAACCTGTTTTTCCTTTTTTTTTGTTTATATTTAAATAATCAACTTATTTTCTTGTATCTATGGTCATGTTTCATAGCATTATTTTCTTTGATCTCTCAGTTTTAGACAAGACTGATATTGAGTATCTCTATGGTGTCAACTTTCTTGTTTTAAAAATAATAACATTTATTATTTTCATAAAGTTCCCTAAAATAGCACAGGGGCCATTGCATTGTTCCTATTCAAAAATTAGATAAACTAGAAATCAGGAATAAACTTGCTCAAAATCAGTTTTATAAAGCAACAGATCCTATACCTGAGCTGACATAGGTTAGGAAAAGTTCATTTCACCAACCTCAATATTCTTTCATACTAGTACTACTGATTTAGACTAATTAAAGTTAGGTTTTAAAAACTTACTCACTATTAAAGACCTAGAATAGGGAAACAACCTGGAAAAGAAAATAGTTTGAGGAAAGATCTTGGAAGGAAAAAATAAAAACTAAAATCACTCCACTTTCATAAGTAAGTGCTAACAAAATTGGTGATTCCAAGAATCTTGCAAAGAGAATTACAACACACAGTTTGATAGCATAAATCACGACACACATGTCAATGAAAATAATTAGATCATCCTGGCTTCAATTTAAGAAACTGTCAAAGGTTTCACAGACCTCTCTACTTGCAATGTGACTCACATACTGATATTTCAATCAGTGGCAAGAAATAAAGTAGACTCTGGTTGGGCAATCTGGTCTGGGATTACTGAAAGAAGGCTGACTTTTTAAAATCTAATTTTAATTAGTTTAAATCTAGTATGCAAAAGTCTAGTATGCAAAAGTCCATTGACGTCTGTGAAATGAACCCTGTCCTAACCTATGTCAGCTGAGGTTTAGTATCTGCTACTTAATAAACCTGATTTGGAGCAAATGGCCTATGTTCTTGATTTCTAGTTTATCTAATTTTTGAGTGGGAACAGTGATCCCTGTGCTATCTTCAGCATCAGATTCCCCAGGGGCTGTATTAAAAGAAAATGTGGGACAGGAGTAGTGTTCTGGAGACTTGTTCAGAGGGCAAGTCTGTGTGCATGAAATGTAACAAATTAGGTGTTCCAAGTATCTCATTTTGGTGCCTTTACAATAGCTATGCATGAATGACTGCAGTGATCTTCAGTTGTGACTTTACCTGTCATGAGGGAACTAAAGGTGAGAAGGGGTCCTGCAATATACAGAAATTTAACTTGAAAACCAAATAGTACTAATTAAAAGGAATCATAGTGTGTAGGATGGCCAGTAAATAGAAACTAGTGTGTAGTGTGTGCCCTTGGGTCAAGTCATCTCACCATTCTACATATCTACTCAGCATTTATAAACTGCAGTGTAAAAAAAAAAATCTGCAAAACTGTTTTTTCTTCAAAGCAAAACTGGAAAGGATCTCACCATAAATTCAGAAAAAAAAAAATTGATTGGCAAGTCAGTATCTCCATAGACTCCTAAAGGCCCAAACAATAAATAGAATAAAATAAAATTAAAACTAAAATACAACTAGAATATTTTCATTAAGTTATAACATTTCATACTGCTTTTAATAACTTAAGGAGAAGTTAAAAATTGTAAGGATGGGGCTGGTGATGTGGCTCAAGCGGTAGTGCGCTCGCCTGGCATGCGTGCTGCCCGGGTTCGATCCTCAGCACCACATACAAAACAAAGATGTTGTGTCCGCCGAGAACTAAAAAATAAATATTAAAAAAATTCTCTCTCTCTCTCTCTCTCTCTCTCTCTCTCTCCCACTCTCTCTTTAAAAAAAATTGTAAGGATTATTCAGTTTTGTATGAAATTTCACAGACAGCAATGGGTAGAATCAGATTTGTACTCAGCAACTTCTGGCAGCTATATGTATTAGGAAAAAAAAATACGAGGAGGATTAGAAACCTTTGTCTAAGAAAAACTGACCAGAACCTAAACCAAAGAAGCAGCCTGTCCTGAAATAGCCTACCATTGCCAAGAGTACTCATTCATTTCTTTCATTGCATTGTTCCTCTATCCCTGTGTACGTGTGTGTGTGTGTGTGTGTGTGTGTGGTCTAGTATCAGTAACAAATTTCTGAGCTAGGATCTACAAGTTTATACATTTTTTTAAGACTCCAGAACACTAAATTTATAAACATTAAAGTTTATAAATTTTTGCTTTACTTTTTAGATCACTTTAATATTCATAGCAAATTTGAGAACCTCCCAATACTGACTCCCATCTTTTACCCATGTATAACGTTGATATTCTCAAAATGTTCTTCTAGAGTGGTACATTTGTCACAACTGATGAACCTACATTAACACATCATAACCACTAAAAGTTCACCATTTACCAGAGATTCACCAAATTTTCTTTCAAAAACACCTTCAGATCATGAAGAGATAACATATTACATATTGTCTTAACCTGAACTTCAAGGAAACACATTGGTTAAATGTAAAATTGAGCTTCAGACTCAATCAAACCTAGCTTCCCCAAACAGATCTTATATTTTGATCCTAAAAAAAAAAAATGGATCATTTTATTTTTTAAACATTTTTAAAGAACTATAAAAACCCAGAACCAAAAATATTTTGATTAGCACTTTAATAGCCAGAATTTTCAGTGAAAGATACTTTCCTTCTGATGGCTAGAAAGAGACATACAAGAGAATGAATGTTTGGATGTGCCAGCTCCATTTGCATGGAGTTATCCTACTTGATTTGAAGGATAAAGATGCTCCAACACATTAACCTGCGCTCTCTGTGTTGGAGCTTTCAGGTTGCCTGGAGGAAACAGTCAGATCCAGGATTCAACCAGGACTTACATCTGTGAGGTCTGGGCAATTTACACACACCAAGCTTTCAGACATGGCAGAGAGATCTATTTCCCCATCAATTGCCAGGGGCATTGGCAGATTATGTCTAGCGCCAGCAGTACCACCTGGATCCCTGAGAAGTCCCACTTAATTAAGATATTAGCTCCTAACATACTGAAGAAAGCTTTCTAAATTCATATGTTGACAGTGAAATGAAGATTTTCTCATGGAGACACATTGAAACCCAATTTCAGCTCCCTTTTGTGCACAACAACCTGCACTGCACAAAGTGTCAGCCTTGCCTTGCTAACTTTGTTAGAGGGAGGGCCAGTAACAACACTCAGCCAATTATAAAAGAAAGGGAAGAGACTCCGAGTGATTATAGAATTCTTATAATGTGCATAGTGTTATTATGGCACTCTGCCCAGGGCTCATCAAAGATAAATGAGGTTTGAAGAGTGTTTTTTTTTTTTATGTTAAACTTAATAGACATTCCCTTTCTTTCTAAAAAAAAAAAATGTGGCAAGGGAATGGAAAAGACATCAAAGCAATTTTCCTATAAATCTATACAAAAATGAATTTCAGAGTCAACTTTTCTGCTTTTATTACTTGTGTTTTTTTATTTTTTATTTTTTTGGAAGCTGAAAGGGAACATAATTCAGTGTCTTTCAAATTGCTTTGGAGAAATATAATAAATTCAATATATATGGAAAAGTTTATAGGACTTTTTTTTTTCTTACAAAGTATATACAACTCTGAGATCTTTCTCTGATATTAAGAATGTTTCCAAATTTTTTCTTCAAAGCTTTTCATACATATTTCACTAAATTTCCTTGACACTTAGCAATTTATAATTCTGAAGTCAAATGATAGGAGTCAAGGTTTAATATTTGGTCTATAAGAAGCTATTGTTTTTCTAAACTGCTCTTCTTAAAATCCTCATGTGAACTTTCAAACACAGTAACAATCTCTCATTTTGGTTTCTATGGCTAAGAATTTTGATGGGAAGTAAAAGGGGGAGAGTATCCATTAATATTGCAACATCAGCCTCAGAATGTGCTCCTTGTGTGTGAAATTATATTTTTATGACACTTCTCTGGTTTTGTTTGAATCAGCTCTATTGAAAATCATCTTGAACCCAATTTTTATCCAGTAACTGCCTCTCAATACACATTACTCTTGTAACTGTTAAGATTTGTTGGTTCAGCTTTTCAGACAAAGCTATTTGAATGCACAAGGGGGTCGACAGAGTGTTCTTACGATTATGTCAAAGTTAAATAAATTCAAAGTTGCCTAGTTCCATCAGAGTTATATCTCCACCACAAAACCAATAGTTTTAAAAATAAGTTCAGAGTTCACAGTTTCAAAAAAGGAAGTTAGCACTAGAAAGAAGGCTACTTCCAAACTATTAAGCCAAGATTTTCCTGGGTTCCAAGGCCCAGAGAAAATCTTCTGAAATGAGAATCTTGAAGTAATCCCAGTTGTTCCCTTGTCTATAAACCGTATATTTCACCATTTATAAAACTGAATAGTAGTTACGCAACACACACAACACCTAAAACCATCTGCCCTCCTTATCTACTGTACCCAAGAGGATGTTGTTTGTATGATTGGAAGAAGCCTGGGTAAGAGAAAATATCAATTTCCCCAGGTTTTCTTCATTTACCTAAATTGGAATTGCCTTACAGAGTAGGAGATGGGAATTAACAGACATTGGCAAGAACACAGTAAAACTTCAGTGCTTTATATCGGTTACCAAATCATTAGCACAGCAAGGAAAACTTTAAATAGATGTTAAGGAATTGAAAAACATTTACCCCTTTGAAAGTCAACCTCCTCTAAATGTGCAGAACAAAGTTGGCAGCCATTCAGTGATGCTAATAGTATTGAAACTATCCCAAATTTAGAAGACTATCACAGATGTGGCTAACAGGATCCTTCCCTATGGACTAAACCAATGTTTCTCCACCCTGGCTAGACATTAGAATTACCTGAGTAGCCTGTGACATAATTGATCAGCATTGGAGAAAGATATGTTTTTAAACTCTGCAAGTAATCCCTATGTGCAAAGATGGAGAAGCAAACAGATTGGAAATAAAGCAGATTTTTTTTTAAAAAAATTTCAACACTTAGAACATGAATGCAGGCTCCACCACTTCTACCACACAGGATGCCAAAAGGAAGGAAGAGTTTTTTCCAGAATGCATAGAAAGAAAGCAATTGCACTAAGAGATTGTAACCTGGTAAGTAGTAGAATTTCTTCTTTTTATATAATCTCCACCTCATACAGCAGTGGTATTTTAAAATGTAATATGTGAAGTTAGATATGCAGAAAATAAATATTACCTTGATTGTGTCTGATGCTTCCTTCAAGACAATATTATGTGGGTTGTGGAAAAAACATATTTAATGTAAGTTCAAGTTTAGCCTGACTCAATAATCAAAGTACTCCTTTCATAGTACTGCCTTTCTTTAAAAATTTTTCAGTTTCACAAATTTATTTCCTCATCCTCTGCATCTTTTCCCAAAATACTAATCAAGCGAGATGTGGTGTGTGTCCTGTGAGTCTTGATGGCATGAGACAATGTCACATGGGTCCTTGAGGGTGCATGGACAGCATTGTCTGGTCTTTAACAGGAGGGCACTCCATACCTCTTCATTGGGTACCATGCTCGCTCTTCAGCTAGTGAGTCCCCTGGTGGAGTGCGTATTGGTCAGACGCTTCATCTAATTTATATATTTTCCCCATATTTTCTTTCTTCATACTCTTTAGTATCTACCACATCATGCACCCAACCTGTTTCATAAACCATACCTCCTGCTATCCTGTGGGTCAGGTTCCACTCACCCTGCCACATACTTTAGATGATGCCAATTCTCTCTCTTTATTTCCTTCCTGGAAAATATGATAATTTAATATTAGAATGATGTCTTGAGTTGAAATAAAGTAAAATGGCATTCAAATGTACTTGGTTCTTGAAGGTCTGTAACTTCAGAATTTTGTTACAAACAACCCTCACACATCACACATTTTTCCTAGCTTTCCTCCTTAAAAATTCCACTATCTCTCTTCTTGTGATAGTTAGAGTATATTGCATTGTATAAGAAAAGAGATAAAAAGGGTTTTCTTCGGGTTTTGTTTTTGTTCTGTATTCCTCGTCTTAGTTCAAGGGCCAAAGTACCCCATCCAGAAGAATACCAGTGACAAGTTTGCCTGCTTTGAAACCCAGTCGATACCATGGGGAGTTGAAGCTGAAGTGAAATAAACAAAGTTAGAAATGCAGAAGCTGCTATGTTGCCAGCCCATTTTAATATTTAAAGTTCTCTCTTTATAAATGGGGGGATTTGAACACTGTTTTCTGAAAATAGTATTTTACTGAGAAGTGAAATTTGTAAAATTGGATGCTAAAATCAAATGATTATTAGACTTTGTAAGGCCATAGTTTTAAAATGCTAAACAGCAGGGCAAAAATACTACATTCCCATAGTTGCTTATTTGTATAACTTCAAATGGCAGTTTTCAAAAAATATCATACTGATCAGTTTTTCAATAAACAACACTTTTGACATGGATGCACTTGGTCAGTGTGTGTGCATGTGTGTCTTCTGGGGAGTGGGGTTCTAGAGAATAGGGGAGATTCTGTCTGAAGAAATGGAAGCTAGACTGCAAGATAACTCAATGAATCAACTTCATGGTACAAATGAAAAACTATATATTTACTTGTTTAAAATCACTGCAAGATGCAGACTCAAGCTATAAGAATTAGACTATACAAAATAGAACACCAATGACCAAGAACAATTCAATTCAACCAAAGATGTGTTTTTAAACATCTCTCCCTTTCATCCTAAACATGAGTCTAAAATCCATTTACCCAAACAGCATAAGTAGCTAATGTCTTTCATTACATATGTTCTATCAATCTTTGAGTGTGTGTGTGTGTGTGTGTGTGTGGTCTATGTCTTGATTTCTTCAGCTGTAATTTATAAATTCAGAGAAAATTCTTTCTCCCCTCTCTCACTAGACCATGAGCAGAATTATTGATAAGGAAAACACATTATTTGACCTTTGAATTTTCAGATAAAAATCATTATAAAAATCACTTTAGATTCAAATGTACTTGGTACTTGGAATGCTCTAAATTTGTGTGTGTGAAAACACATGTACATTATGTGTATAGGTATAGATAGATAGATAAACAGATTTTTTATATCTCTAAATACTATATATTTCATGGCCTGATTTTGTGAACCTCTCAAAGTAGTTACTCCATGCCATGAACTTGCTTAACATCTAGTTTATTTGTAGCTATGTGCTAAAACTATTTTTAAGAAACAGAGGGAAAGGTGTAGGTCCATGGTAGAGTACATCCTTAACATGTGCAGGGCCCAGAGTCTTATTCCCAGCACTAAGGAAAAAAAATACATAACTGGCCATGAAAAGCTTATAAAGAAAGTTACCATACGTCTCTGTTTATCACTGATAGTGACTCAAATGAAGAATAAATTGTGTTCATTGTGAGACTCTGCCTTTTAATATATCCAGCCCCACTCTAGCAACCTTTTATCAGAATCTATTCCTAAGGAAAAGACTGAGGAAAAAGAAGAAAAAATAATGACAAGATGTACTACCTCCAAACAGTCTGTGTGAAGTTCCACAGGCTTGCTATTGTTTACCCTGATCACTTAAAAAAGGCTCAGAGCAATGGCATCTATCTTCCACCAAAAAACAGACTTAGGCTTAACATTATGATGAGTAATTTGGTCATCATATTAGGAACGCAGAGGAAGTCCTGCGTCAGAGGATGTGTGGCTTCTGTCTGCAGAGATTAAGCACTAGTTCAACAGTCACTGACAGAATGAATTTGTGTGGGTCAGATGTTTCCACAGCACTGGAGGGGATATGAATACAAGGCCCTGAGGTCCTTCCAGCTACCATTTCCCACTATTTTTATGATCTCATTAATTCTATCAATTTCCTTATGAGGCTTTTATGAGGTATTATTAAATCTATTTTACCGGAGGAAAAAAACCTAGGAAAGGTGAAGTTAAATTGTGTGTTTGAGGTCATGTGAGTCATCGGCAAGACCTGGAATGAGCCACCTATGCACTTTCAGACTCATTTTTGTGTCTGTGGCCTCTCTGATAACAGAAGTTGCAGGATGTTTGGACTTTAGACCCAGATTTTTCCAAACAGATTTTTTTTTTCAAAAATACTAATGTATTAGAAATTAGTCATAAATAAGTAAGCATCATGCATGGTTCCCTAAACCAATTAATATGTCAGGTCAGCACCACATAAAAATAAATAAAATAAATAAAGATATTGTGTCCATCTTAAAAAAATAATTTACTATTAGACAAATAATTTGAAATGTTTTTTAAAAAGCAACAAGATGATTTAATCTCTGCAATTAGGCAGATATTTCAGTAAATTCTTGATGTGCCTTGAAGTTGCCTATGAGAAGAAATTACCACCATTTTCAAAGCCCATTGTTTGTGTGAGTAGAAGACAATGCTGAGCAACTCCAAAGATTCCAAGGCCTAGAACTGGGAGGGCATTTGGTTGGTAAACAATCCAGGCAAGCAAGAGTAATCTCAGGATCTGCAGAGGTAGAAAGTGCAAATCCTTTGAACTGAAGGTTCCAGAAGGTGGCAAAGTCTTCCTCAGGTTTTAAATGAATTTATTCTACTACAGTTAGAGCCTGTTTGTTTAATTCTATGGAATAGAGTAATGAAGGAATATATAATTTCATATGTAATTCCCTCAAATTTCTCCCCATATAATTAATGCAAAATTCTTTTCACTGTCTACATTAAAAATATTTCACAATTGTTTGATTATTTTAATGATGAAAATCTGATGTATACAGAAAATCTGAAGCATACAGTCTATGAAATAACTGGATTTCCAGTTTGCCTGTGTGGTTTTCTGGGCCTGAATGGGTATCACCTAAAGGACAGATTTCAAGAACACCTGAAGGACCTTCATATCAAAATATATATTTTTACTCTATTCTCTTACAGTGCCCAAAATGACCTTGTGATTTCTTTAGATAAGGCATAAAAGTACTTTGTTAAAATGAAAATACTACCTAGAATGAATTAATAGCTAAGCTATTACTAGAAGTTATTATCTATTATCTTGATAATTATCTACTTAAAAGGTAACTATGATTTAGAAATCTTTTACAAGATTTAATTAATTCAAGTATATTCTGGATTTCAAAAATATGCAACACTGAAGAGGTATATATTTATGCCTCCCATAAGGATGTTCCTGTCAATAACAGCCTATTCCATCCTGTTCCTATATGATTATAAGGGGGCTGAAAATCCCTATTGACTGTTGACATCATAGCCATTATAATTTGTAACACCGTGCATAACTCAAGGCTTGTGGTGATGCTCGTTAGACAAACCTACTGCATTGTCAGAACTGGGAGGGCATAAGGTTGGTAAACAACAGTGCATGACAGTGTATCAAAGTATGGCACATACAGTCAGGTCCAGTGCATAATCCTTGATAAAAACAACTGTGCTTCTGGTTTATGTATTAATTTTATTATACTTTTTAATCATTATTTTAGGATGTACTGATTCTATTTACATAAAACATTTTTCTGCTAAAGGGCATGCCATGTAAAAGCAAGCAACAGATTTCTATACCTTGTGTTTACTCCATGTCTTGATTATATCAAGTCACATGAAGTAATTGATCTCTGGCATCTTGATTTAGGTAAGCACACTTGATGATGTTTGTAAAATGGCAAAATCACCTAAGAATGCATTTCTCAGAATGTATGTCCATTATTAGGCTACACATGATTATATTTGGAAAAAGTCAGAGAGGACTCAATATATTCACCTGTCAATTTCTAGGAGGCTTAAATTGAATGTCAATGTGTGTTTTATGACTATACCCAAATGGGAAGTAAAGACCAATGAACCAGGGAAAGAGAAATAGAAAAAAATGTTTTCCAGACTTTGTAATTTTGCCGAGAATTGCCTAATTTTATATATCTGTAACTGAAAGTGTAAATTATTGTACACAGTGAAAAGGGAACACATTCTCTATGTGTTTTTACATTTTGGTTCCAATGTTTTTAGAATTGTGCAGATAAAGGAAAAGGAAACCAATTCCTTGTCCTTTTGTTTCTTGTCCCCTATCTCCTTATCCCATTTTCTATCCCAATAACTTTCTTTTGCCATCCACTTCAAGTCCACAATACCCCACTGAGCACAAACACTTTTTATATAACTTCACCTTATTTGGCCCACATTTTAGTCTAGGAGAGATTTAAATTTCTTTTAAGAAAAATGGAGCAATGCTATGGGCATCTACCTATTTTAAAACCTAAATCCCAACTTCCTAAACTGAAGGAAAGGGAACATAGATTCCAAAAATCCCACCACATAGTACAAACTCTTAAAGTCCTCTTAAGCTTTGTCTCTTATCTCCCTATATTTTTTGTTCCTTATTGAAAACCCTAAATAGCTACAAAGAATAGAGTTTTTCTAAAACATTTTGGACAGTGAAGCCAGTAGTTTCAAAGACAACAGCTAAGAACATTTCCAGTGGGACATTTTGGCTCATGCCTGCAATCCCAGTGACATGAGAAGTTGAGGCAGGATTGCAAATTCAAGGCCTGCTTCAGCAACTTAGTGAGACCCTCTCAAATTTAAAAACAAAAGGACTGCCAATGTAGCTTAGAAATAAAGTGCTCCTGGGTTCAATCCCCAGTACCAAAAATTTTTAAAAGAAACATTTCCAGGCTAATGCAGTGAACTCCTTCTTCTCCTCTTCCAGCCATCTGAGACAATCAGGTTCAGAAATCTAAGCATAGACACATGCTTGACTCACTGATCTATCACCATGTATAGGGCAGGGTGACTCATTAACTTGCTTTCAATGCTGGCAATGATGCATGGGGAGGAGAAAGCTGTCAGACTGAGACTTTTAAGTTCCTTACTCTTTGACTAAAGTTGACCTTGGACATTTCATTAATTACTCCCCAAACTAGCATGTGAAGCAATGATCAGATATAATCAGAAGTGAAAACCAAATACAATGTGTTCTACAATACGAATACTGTCAATGTTAATGCTATCCTTAATGGGCTAATCTCAGTGAGTGCTTGGGCTGATTTTCTACTGGTTTCTTTTCATTATTTACATTTTATCAAGTATCGCACCTGCCTGCTCATGAGTAGTCTCTCACATGGAAGATTTAACCATTAGTAGCAGCCATGACTAAAATAGTTACAGCATGTAAAATACTTGATAACTCAATTAATGGGCAATAAAGGAAAGCATAAGTAAAATAAATAAATCATATTGCATAAAAGGATGAACTTTTAAATGGCTGTTTTTCATTAGTTTCCTTTCTCATGAGGGCTCATCATAAATTCCAACATCGTAAATTCCAACTGGAGAAACAAAGAATGCTCCAGAGATCTTCACCAACTTAGTGGATGCCTAATGAGGAGGAAAAATTATTAAAGGCACTATTTTTGCTTTCCCTATCTCTCTCTAGATGTTCAGTAAAAAGAGCTTGAGTTTAAGAAACTCCATTCTTCCATTCTACAAAGGCTTCAAGTCATTTTTTTACTCTCCCTCTCTCTTGGGCCAGATGAATTCCATTAGGAGATTCTCTTGCCCCCAACTCCAGGATTGATCTGTAATATGGCCATGTTTCACCTTTCAACCACCACCACTCTGATCCACGATATAATCCTCTTTCACCTGGCATATATAATGGCTTCCTTACTTACCTTCTCATTTTTTACCACTACACCACGTGATCCTGTTAACTAACAGGTGCTATGGTTTAGATACTAGGTGTTCATCAAAAACACTTTTGATAATGCAGAAATATTCAAAGGCAAAATGATTACATTATGAGATTTTTAAACTATTCAGTTCATCCTAGTTGAATGACCTAACTGGGTGGTAACTGTAAGCAGGTGGGGCATGGCTGAGGTAGGTAAATGAAAGCATGCTCTAGAAGAGTTCGTCTTCCCTGCAGTACCTTCACCCCTCTCTCTCTGCTTCCTGGCCACCATGTACTAATGTGCTAAGTAGTTTCCTCTGTCACATGCTTCAGCCATACTTCTCTGCCTTACCTCAACTCCAGGGTAAGGGAATTGGGCAACCATGGACTGAACTTCTAAAACCATGATCCAAATAAACTTCTCCTTCTCTAAGTTTCTCTCTTCAGGTATTTTGATCACAAAACAAAGTTCAGTAACCCAGAAATTGGTACCAGAACTGGAGTTGTGATTATGGTTAAACTGACCATGTGGTTCGGAAGTCTTTGAAACTGGTTTGTGAGAGAAGTTTGGAAAAGCTTAGATAAGCAGGCTAGAGATGCCTTAGAATGATATTAGTTGAGCTTAATGGGCCATTCTGGTGGGGAAATGCTGATAGAAATATGGATAGTAAAAACTGTACTCACGAGATTTCACAGGGAAATGAGGAATCTTTGGGCAATTGATCTAGAGGCCATTCACGTTACATCTTGGCAAAGAATTTTCTCTATGTTACCCATCCCCTGAGACTCTGTGAAGCCAAATTTAAAGGCAATGGACTAATTAATATGTTGTAGTAAATTTCATAGCAGCACAATACTTAGGTGTTGGCATGGATATTGTTATTAGATTTTAGCCAGATTTACTATGAGAATCAGGAGCAGAATGTAGAGCAGAAGGATTTTAAAACTTGAAGATTGGCCATGAAAGTTCATGTACAACTTCCTTGGGATCAAGGAAGCTGTGGTTGTTGAAGAGATTATATACAATATAAAGATACTAAGTACTTTGCACAGAGACAATGGGGAAGATACCTTGAGGGCATCTCAGGCTATACCCGTCACAACTTCAAGGGTGCACAAGTAAAACTTTCTTTGAGAAGATTTGGAGGGAGGAACACCCCACCCACATGGGAGTTGGGGGTTGGAGTTGTTGCACCATGCTCAGATACTTGGAAGCTACCACAGCCAAGGTTTCAGGGATCCCAACTACTGCTCAACCTGGTGGAAGACCCTATATTGTATATTGAACTCATGTGATGCTGGTTCTGCAGGAATGATACTATCTTTGGGGTTTTCATAGAAAACCATTCTTACCAAGATTTCAAAGAAAGGCCAGGGAGATCAAGTAAAGTGTAATAAAGGGTGAAATCCCCATTAGCTGCCTTTGAAAGACCAATGCATAAGACTGTGAAGGCAAAGCCAAAGCTGGAATGGAGACGCCAGGAATTAAGGGAGGTCAATAACATGGATGGTCTGTCAAGGAAGACAGCTGACTGCAGAGGATGCTGGGCTAAGAGAAGATATCAGTGCTGAAAAGAGCAAGCCCAAAGGGTCATTAATATACATGCCTTTTGGAGATCACATCTTGCTGCCACATGCCCCGGATGCTGGTCATGGAGTTATAGGGCTTGTTTGTCCAGCTAGGTTTTGGTCTTCTTTTGGTCCTATCCTTTCTTTCTATGCCTCTATTCCTCCCTTTTGGAATTGAAATGTGTATTACTCTGTGCCATTGTATATTGAACAGATGTAAGAACATGCTGGAACTGGCAAGACAATGGAGACTCTTGGAGATGGACTAAATGTATTTTGCATTGTGAGATGAGAATGAGTTTCAGAGGCCAGGGGTAGAATGTCATGGTTTGGATATGCAATGTCTCCCCCCAAATTCCTGTATTAATGAAGGAATATTCAGAGGTAACATGATTAGATTATAAGACTTGTAACCTAACCAATTCATTCTCACTGGGTGGTAACTCTAGGCAGATGGGATATGACTAAAGGGGTAGATAACTAGGGGCATGTCCTAGAAGGGTTCACCTTCCAGCAAGGCAAGTGGAGCAGAGTCCTCCACCACACCCTTCTGCCGCGATGTTCTGTCTCACCTTGGACCCAGAGCAATGAAGTCAGCTGATCATGGAGTGAACCTCTGAAACCCTAAGCCAAAAGGAACTTTTCCTCTTCTAAGTTGTTCTTGTCAAGTATTTTGGTCACAGTGACAAAAAGACAACTAACACATCAAGTAAATTATTAGAACATCTTATTCCTCTGTTTCAAATGCTTAAATGGATATTCATATCTCCTAGAGGACTAGCATAAGTCTTTTGAATCGTCCACAAAGCTCTTCACCACCAAGATCTCCCATACTCATCACATTCCACTTAACTTTCTTTTTAGTAATCTCTCCTCTGCTCCCTCTATCCCAGTTGCACTGGCCTCCCTGCTGCTCCTTGAAGTCACTGGACACAAAACTAACACAGAATGTTTTGTTTTTTTTTTCTGGCAGTTTCCTATGCCCAAAATACTCTCCCGAAATAAGATAAACACAAGGGGGTCACTCTTGTACCTATTGCAAGTCATTGTTTAAATTTAAATATTCCCCATAGAATACACTGACCACCTTATTTCAGTTTCAGTCTTCTAACTAGCATTCCTTATTCCCTTTATTCTCCTTTACTTTTTTTTCTCACCACTGGTTAATATATTATTTTCTTAATTATTATATTTATTGGTTATTTTCTCTCTTACTACTTCCAAAGGCTCCCCAGAATAGACTTTTTTTTTTAATCCAGATACTATATTTCCCACAAGACTTCTGGGATTTTAACAGGGATCAAATTGAACCTATAGATTAATGTGGGGGGAATTTGGAAGGAATTACCGTTATGATAATATCAAGTCTTACAACTCCAGATCAAGGACTGTCCCTGCATTTATTTAAAAGCCCTTTAATTTCTCTGAGAAAAGTCATAGATATCATGAATTATGGTTTATGCTTATACCTACTTTTATATTATCATAGTAGAACCACCACTAGATCTTATCATTTAATGCATTAATAAATAAGGATATGTATTACTATATTGCAGCTTTTTCAATACTTTAACAACTGTATCTTATTATAATTGATTACCTTTACAAAAATATTATTCTAGGAATGAGTCCAAAGACTTCACTAGATTATCCAAGTGACCCAGAGCATAAAGTATTTTAATTTTAATATCATCTGATTTAAAGAAATATTTGGAGCCAGTTCCTTTCTGGGACTCTACAGAAAGCTAGTGTGTTGATAATAATGATTATCACCTAGGGTGTGAAGGAGAACATGTTTCTTTATTAGGACATGAATCTGATGTTCATTTATTAACCAGATATTTATAAGACTCCTATACTATGTCAGGAAATGAACTGGACACTAGGGCTACACAACATAGACCTGTCCTCAGGTGAACAAAATGAATAAACAAAACACAGAACTGTTCTCAGGAAACTTATTATAGTGAAAAGATGTGTGCCTGTCCTTATGGAACTTCTAATACAGATTTCTTTATTGTGGTATTTACTGTATTCTTAATTCCAATGCAGGTCTAGCATGGCATGATATTTGGGACTCATGTCCTCAAATGAACATTCAGTGAATTCATGAAGATAGATCTGCCATGGTCAGCTCCTTTGGAAAGTCAGTCATTCAGCTATAAGCAGATTATTATAGATTTTCAAGGACAAGAGGGTTTTCAAAGAAAGTATAGTGCCTGAAGCCCTTTGAAGTTTAACTACCAAAGTCAATATTCCAATAATCTTTTTGTTACAACACACTGTCTTGCATTTACTGGGTAAGTTTGCAAAGAGAAAGTGTTGCTATAGTCTTTAGACCTCCAGTTTTTAAAACTGGAAGAAGATGATAGTAATGCGGCATTTGAATAGATAAATAAATAAATTAGAAAACAAATAAAGCATATTTATACTGAGATCTTTGCACTGTTGATCTCAGAGCATAAGAATCTGGAACAAACATTGAAACCAGTACAGTTACTTAAGTAATAGGAAAGTAGCTATACACTCCCCAGCAAGGAAACCTTCATTGAGATCACTTATGCTCACAGTTCTAAAACTAGGGAAAACAATTAAGGTGATTTCATGGTGTCAATCACAGTAGATTTGTTTCATTTTTCAGGGGAACCTGCTAGGGGAGCCATGAGCAATAGGTAGGTACAGAGCATGCCATTAACATTCTTTGTCAGAAATCAGCTTCCAGGGGTTTTCAAGATGACATAATAGAAGAGGTTACTTTCTTGCTGCTCTGTGGTGAAAAAAAAAATAAAGCAGATAGGCAGCTTCTCAATAAAGTGTATGAACAAGAAAAGCGGGGAGGGAACTTTAATGGAGTTTAAAACTGGACATTCAAAGTAGATTGGGCACTCAGGAGGTTGGATACAATAAAATAAGGAAGAAATCCCCAGAGATATATCCACTGCCATGGCCAGGCAGAAGCACCAACCAGAGGGGTCCCTCCACAAGCAAAGTAGAGGGATAAGGGAATTAAAGGAACATACATTTTTAGGAGACCTCAGGCATGTCTGGGTATTGAGGGTTTAGAGATCAAGGACATTGCCCATCTAAACTGAAAGGCCCCGCACAATATCCTTGTGTGGGAAAGAAGCTGCCGTTTCTTCAGGTGGCATATGAAGGAAAAGGGAAGAAACCATCTTGCAGCCTCTGTATGAGCACCATTAGCTGAAGGAGCAGATTCCTGGCAAACCCAAATTTGGCCCAAAATAGAGACCCAGTAAACACACATTGCACGGCATAGAACGTACTTAAGTGACCAAGAGAAAACCAAATATGGTGAGAGGTTTACATAGGGGATAACTATTACAGGAAACCCACTCAGCTCTACCCCTCCCACTCCAATCTGACTGCTAACTGGACAGGCTGAGAGAAATGTGTCTGGCCAGGAATTCAGAAGGGGTGGGGCAAGAGAGATTGAGTTTGGAGACTGAACCCAAGCCCAGGAAACATGGGGGCCACAGTGATATAGGGGACTAAGAATTGGCTCCTCTAACCTACAAGTGGAACCCAGGTGAGATCCCTGGGGTACAGTCTTTCAGCGTAGACCAGCAAATCCTGGGCCCTGGAAGTACACAAATTTAAAATCTCTAGACCAATTGGCATGCAGCAGAGTCTAGAGCTTACCTAAGCTTAAAAAATACCTCTAGGAACTCCACTTATGGAATTACCTCTCTCACTACAGCAACTGGGAGGTGGAGCATCACCCCCAGACAACCCTACCTAACAAGGCTGAGAAGAGAAGCTGAGAATCTTTTGAACTCCAACAGAAAAAAAATATTTAACTTTTCACCAAGATTTTTATTTTATTTTTTCTATTTAATTGTGTCCTTAATAGTTCATGAACATTTACACATACTCATATTTGTTTTGTTCCTCATTCTAGCATTTTTGAAACCAGTTATTTTTCACGGATTAGTTTTTTGCAGATAGGGTATTTGATTAGTATATTTTAGTTTTGATTTGTATACTTTTATTTTTATTTTTAAAAATGTGTGCTTTATTTATATTGTTTCTCCTACCTGTTTCCCTTGATTCTCTTTCTCTCTTTTCTTCCATTAATAGCCAATCTCCATTGCTCTCTCTTTCACTCTTTCTTTAAATTTTTCCTTCTATCACTGTCCTCCTCCCTCATAATCATCACATTCTATATCACTTCTGTTCTCCCCCGACCACATTTGAAATTGTGAAGCCTTTTGCAAACTTGCCTTTTTAAATTGCAGGCAACAACTGGTCATATCATTTCTGTTTATTGTGACAATTAACATTGCAGATGTCATAGTAGGAGCTATTTGATTTAATGCTGTGTATTGTTTGTATTAGTTGTTATTATTATTTGTCTCCCCCTAAAGAGTGAGGTACTGGAAACCTTCAGGGACACTATAAGCCCACAGAGTAGAAACTCTACTTCCTCAGATCCATACTGTTAGATAAGTAGACACACAAACATCATAAAAACATAACTAGTATTGCTGTATGTATATACGTGACTGTATGATCAATATGACTCTGCAACCTGTACACTCAGAAAAATGAGAAATTATACCCCATTTGATTCAAATGTATGATATGTCAAGATCATTGTACTGTCATGTGTAACTAATATAAATAAATAAATAAATAAATAAGGAAGGGAACAAATCACCCCAAACAAACTAAGATATTCCATTGACTTCACAGTGGAAGAAATGTCAGAAAAGGAGCATAGAATGTACATAGTTAAACTAATATGTGAAGTAAAGCCTGGTATAAGGAGTGAAATCAGAGAGAAAATTCAGGAAGTGAAAGAATACTCAAGTAAGAGACAGAGATACTGAAAAAAAAATAAAACAAGCAGAATCCTCAAAAGGAAGGAATCAATAAACAAAATTAAAAATTCAAAGTAATTGCCAAAAGACTAGATCACTTGGAAGACAGAGTTTCAGGCAATAAAGAAAAAATATATAATCTTGACAACAAACTTACTGTGAAGAAAAGATATTAAGAGTCCATGAACAGATCTTCCAAGAAATATGGGATAACCTGAGAAGACTAAATTTAAGATTTATTGGGGTAGATGAAGGCATAAAGATACAAAAAAAAAAGAAATTCACAAACTCTTCAATGAAATAATGTCTGAAAAATTTCCAAACCTAAAGAATTAAATGGAAAATCAAGTATATGAGGCTTACATGACCCCAAAAAGACAAAATTACAACAGACCCACACCAAGGCACATAATGATGAAAATGCCTATCGTACCAAATAAAGATAGAATTTTAAAGGCTGCCAGAGGTAGTTACACAAGACGTAACATGGAGAGGGAAGCCAATCCAGATCTTAGCTGATCTCTACCCAGACCCTCAAAGCTAGGGGGTCTTGGAATAATACATACAAAGCTCAGAATGAAAATGGATGCCAGCCATGAATACTATTCCCATAAAAAGTAAGCTTCAGAATTGATGATGAAATAACAACCTTCCATGGTACACAAAAGTTAAAAGAATTCACAACTGGAAAGCCTGAACTATAAAACATATACAATAAGATGTTTCATGAAGGAAAGATAAAAAATAAACAGTAAAAAAACAGCAAAGGGATGAGCTGAACTAAAGAACAGTGAATCAATGTAGAAACAAATTCAAATTGAAAACTAGAAATAAAAAAAATTATAGGGAATCAAAATCATATCTCAATAATAACATTGAATGTAAATGGCCTAAACTTATCAGTCAAAAGACAGACACTGGAAAATTGGATTAACAAACAAGAACCAACCATATGCCATCTCCAAGAGACTCACCTCATAGACAAAAACATCCACAGGCTGAAGGTAAAAGAATGGGGAAAAAAAACATATCACTCACATGGATCTCATAAATAAGCAGGGGTTTCTATCATCCTATCAGATAAAGAGGACTTCAAGCCAAAGTTAATCAAAAGGGAAAAATAAGGACATTTAATACTGCTTAAGGGAATTATACATCAACATGACATAACACTCATAAATATTTATGACCCAAACAACTGATCACCTATGTATATCAAACAATCCCTTCTCAATTTCAAGAAGCAAATAGACCACAACATAATAATTCTGAGTGACTTTAACATACCTCTTTCACCACTGGATAGATCCTCCAAACAAAATACTAAATCAAGAAGCTATAGAACTAAAAAATACAATTAATAATTTATACTTTACAGATATATATATATATATATATATATAGAATATTTTATCCATCAATGACTAAATAGACTTTCTTCTCATCAGCACATGGATCCTTCTCTAAAATAGACCATATCTTAGGCCACAAACCAACTCTTAGCAAATACAAAAAAAATAGAGATAATATACTTCATTCTATCAGATCATAATGGAATGAAATTAGAAATCAACAATAAAATCAAAAATAGAAGCTACTCTAACACCTGGAAATTAAATAATATGCTATTGAATGACAAATGGATAGCAGAAGAAATCAGGGATGAAATAAAAAAAATACTTAGAGGTAAACAAAAATACTGATACTACATATCAAAACCTCTTGGACACTATGAAAACTAAGTGCTAAGTTCATTGCATTGAAGTCATTCATTAAAAGTATAAACAGTCAAAATAAATAACCTAACATTACAATTCAAAGCCCTAGAAAAAGAAGTACAAAGAACCAAACACAGTAGATGGCAGGAATAATTAAAACCAGAGCTGAAATCAATGAAATTGAAACAAAAGAAGCAAACCAAAAAATCCACAAAATAAAAGGTTGGTTCTTTTAAAAAATCAATAAAATTGATAAATCCTTGGCCAAGCTAACAACTAGAAAGAGAGAAAACTGAAATTACTAAAATACATGATGAAAAAGGAAATATCGGTATGGACATTACTGAAATACAGATGATAGTAAGAACCTATTTTGTAAAGTTATACTATAATAAAATAGAAAATCTTGAAGACATTAAGAAATTTCTAGAGACATATGACCTACTCAAATCGAACCAGGAGGACATAGAAAATTTAAAAAGATCAATTTCAAGCAATGAAATTGAAGATACCATCAAAAGCCTACCAATAAAGAAAAGCCCAGGACCAGATGGATTCTCAGCTGAAGAATTAACACCAATCCTCCTCAAATAATTCCATGAACTATAAAAGGAGGGAACCTTTCAAAACTTATCCTATGAAGCTAGTATCACCCTGATACTAAAACCAGACAAAGACACAACAAGGAAAGAAAATTTCAACCCCAAATCCCTGATGAACATAGATGCAAAAAATCTTAGTAAAATACTGGCAAATTGCATACAAAAACATTTTTTTTTTGATAGTCCACCATGATCAAGTGGGGTTCATCCTGGGGATACAAGGTTGGTTCAACATATGGAAATCAATAAACATAATCATCATATTAGTAGACTTAAAGATAAGAATCACATGATTGTCTCAATAGATACAGAAAAAAATGGCAAATTTCAGCATCCATTCATGTACAAAACACTAGACAAACTAGGGACAGTAGGAACATATCTCATACCTTAGCTGTATATGCTAAACCAAGGCCAATATAATTCCAAATGGAGAAAAATTGAAAACATTCCCTCTAAAAACTGGAACAAGACAGGGATGCCTTTTTTTTAAAGAGAGAGAGAGAGAGAGAGAGAGAGAGAACATTTTAATATTTATTTTTCAGTTTTTGGTGGACACAACATCTTTATTTTATTTTTATGTGGTGCTGAGTATTGAACTCAGCGCCCCGCACATGCCAGGCGAGCGCGTTACTGCTTGAGCCACATCCCTAGCCCAAGGGATGCCCTTTTTTGCCACTTCTATTCAAGATAGTCCTGAAAACTCTAGCCAGAGCAATTAAAAAGAAGAAAGAAATTAAAGGGATATGGATAGGAAAAGAAGAACTCAAACCATCCCTGTTTGCTGATGCATGATTCTATGTTTATAAAACCCAAAAAACTCCACCAGAAAACTTCCAGAACTCAAATTAATTCAGCAAAGTAGCAGGGTATAAAATTAACACCCATAAATCAATTGCATTCCTATACATCAGTGATGAATCCACTGAAAGAGAAACTATTCATTCACAATAGACTCAAAGAAAATAAAATATTTTGGGATCAATGTAACAAAAGAGGTGAAATACCTCTACAATGAAAACCAAAGAACACTAAAGAAAGAAATTGAAGATCTTAGAAGACAGAAAGATCTTCCATGTTCTTGGATAAGCAGGATTAATATTATCAAAATGGCCATACTACCAAAAGCATTATAGAATGCAATTCCTATTAGGGTTCCAATGACATGCTTCATAGAAATAGAAAAGACAGCAATGAAATTCATTTTGAAAAATAAGAGCCCAGAATATCCAAAGCAATCCTCGGTGAGAAAAGTAAAGCAAGAGGCATTATAATACCAGACCTTAAATTATACTACAGAGCTATAGTAACAAAAATGGCATGTTATTGTCACCAAAACAGATAGAAAACCAATGGAACAGAACAGAAAACAAAGAGACAAACCCACATACAATTATCTCATACTAGACAAAGGCCATAAACATACACTGGAGAAAAGATAGTCTTTTCAACAAATAATGCTAGGAAAACTGCAAATCCATATGCAATAAAATGAAATTAGACCCCAATCTCTTACCCTGCACAAAACTCAACCCTAAGTGAATCAAGGACCCAGGCTTTACACCAGAGACCCTCTGCCTAACAGAAGTAAACATGGGCTCAAATCTCCATCATGTCAGCTTAGGAACTGAATTTCTCAACAAGACTCCAAAAGTGTGAGAAGTAAAATCAAGAATCAATAAATGGAATTGTATCAAACTAAAAAGCTTCTTCACAACAAATGAAACAATCAAGAACATGAAGAGAGAGTCTACAGAATAATAGAAAATCTTTGCCACCTGCACCTCAGATACAGCATTAATCTCCAGGATATAATGTGCAAAGAAAGTGAACAGACACTCCAAAGAAGAATAAATACAAATGATCAAAAATATGTGACAAAATATTTAACATCACTAGCAACTAAAGAAATGCAAATTAAAACTATACTGAGATTTCATATCACACCAATCAGAATGACAATTATCAAGAATACAGATAACAATAAATGTTAGCAAAAATATGGGGAAAAGATATACTCATACATTGCTGGTGGGACTGCAAATTGGTGTAACCACTCTGAAAAGCAGTATGGAGATTCCTTAGAAAACTTGGAATGGAGCCACAATTTGACCCAGTAATCCCACTACTAGTTTTATACTCAAAGGACTTAAAATAACGCAGCCACATCAATGTTCATAGCAGCTCAATTCACAATAGTTAAGCTATGGAAGCAACCTAGGTGCCCTTCAATAGATGAATGGATAAATGAAGTTTGTACACATACACAATGAATTATTACTCAGCCATAAAGAAGAATGAAATTACGGCATTTTCTGGTAAATGGATGGAACTGGAGGCTATCATGCTAAGTGAAATAAGCCAATCCCAAAAAAACAAAGGCTGAATGTTCTCTCAGATATGCATATGCAAACTCACAATAGGCAGGGGGTAGTGAGGAGTGGAGGTTCACAGGATTGAACAGGAAGGAGTGGAGAAATGGTGGTGGAATGGGAATGGGAAAGACAGTAAAATGAATCAAACATAACTTTCTTGTGCTCATTTATGAATACATGACCAGTGTAATTCCACAGTATGTACAACAACAAGAATGGGGAGTTATACTCCATGTGTGTATGATATGTCAAAATACATTCTACTATCATATGGAACTAAAAAGAACAAATTTTAAAAAGAGGAAAAAATAACAAGCAAGATTCCTGTTACTCTGAAATATACAAGGATGCCTGAAAATTTCTTTTCAATAATTTTGTAAGTTTAATAAGAAGGGGCCTATCTTCTGGGTGTGGAATTTTTTTCTGTGTAATATATATATATATTATAATATACATACACATATGTATATAATTTTATTTCTCTTTAAGCATTGTAGATTTTTGCAGTTTGCAGCCTTAGAAATTGCTTAAATTGTCTAACAAATCAAATTTCTCAGTTTAAATTCTAATTTTTTTTTTTTTTTTTTTTTGGTGGTGGTGCTGGGGATTGAATCCAGGGCCTAGTGCATGAGAGGCAAGCATTCTACCATCTGAGCTATATCCCGGCCTAAATTCACACCTGTTTTTCTCATACATTTCTTAAGCAATATTCAGTACAATGTGTGTTTTATGTGTGTGCATGTGTTTTTATGTGTTTTAAATGGCTAAGATCCTAGGATTATCTAAAAAGCATAGGTAGATTAGATACTACATCTTAAAAGATCATTTCTCATTATTTATTGGAACTATATAACATGTGGGCAGGAAAACTGGACTTTAAAAAATCTACTGCAGTATCATTTGGTAACTTGGATTTTAGAGTAGCTACAAGCCATAGACAAATGAGACATATATTGAATGGAATACATTAAATGGAAAATGTAAGTACAGCCTATGGCACACCTACGATGAAGAGGGCCGAAATTTTTCATTCTAACCTTTTGTGTCCAGTGACTATTAAAGTATTTAAAAAGCTCTCATATGAAGAAAGAAGCTCCTTGTCCTTTCTAGCTAAAGATGATGACATTTCAAGAAATTTGGGGAAAAAAAATAGTTCAGCAAGCATCATCACTGTGGAAAAGTAAAAACCATCCTCCCATAGGGATCTTAAGGATCAGTCAAATGTCCATTGATCCAAATGGCTGAAAATAAAATGCTAGAATGAATAGTCCTTGCTGATACAGGGCACCTTAAATAACCATCAAAAACAGGAGCCTTTGGGATTGACTGTGGTCACTTTGAGGACAGGAGCTTCACCCGAGAAAAAAGGTAAGTATTAGTAAGTTCCTCCCACTGCAGAGAAGAGACTTAAATCAAAGACCAAATGCCCTGGGTCCCTGGACTTCCTCTTCAGGACAGACCACCTTCAGGGTCCATCACTACCACCAGCTCCTGTGGTCAGTGTCATTTGTTGCAGGGCAAAGCTCTTCCAACAGACATGCACACTAGCACTGCTCTTGTTACTAACTAGACACCACTTGTCTACTTGTTCATTATCTCTTATACGTTTCTCTCCTAGGACAACTAGTATTTTTTGCTCCAGCGTAGTTCAAGTTTTCTTTCCTTGCTAGACCCCCAAACCATTTGATAGTTCCATGTGAATTGCTCTTTCTGAAGTTTCTTATCCTTAACTCTGTGTTTCTGTTTCTCAGTCTTTGCTTTCTCCCAAACCAATTTTAATTGACATTCCTTACTCTCATTTCCTTTAATAATACCTCAAATTGCAACACGGTGCTGCAAATCTAATGGAATAACCTAGTTTCTCCTAGCATGATTATTTTCTCTTATTTTTACCTTTAAAAACTTACATTAAAATCAATTGGTTCTGAAAAAATGATATTAATCTCTTTCTTCTAGAGCCAGTCACATTTTAATGCGACTTATTTCTTATTCTGGGTTTTAAATTTTAAAAATTGCCAAATATAGACTTCTCACCTTCATTGTCTTTAAAGCCCAATTAAATTACTATTATTGTTCTCCTATCTAAAGAGTATTACATTAAATCCATCTAGGATTAAGGCCAAGGTGTTTGCCAGGCTGCACTGCATGTGTCCTTAGAAGCTGAAAATGTACTTAGGGTTTTGAAAACTAGTCATACTTTAAATATTCTTAAAGTGTGGTATACTTAAAAGAATCTCATCAAAACCTTTTTATAATTTGAATTTCATCACTTAATTATCTTTCTTGTGAATTCTAATCTTCATATATTATGTTGTCGTATAGCAAGGCCCACCTTTATTTGATCTGCAAACCCTCGGGGGAGCATTTTGGAGAATGGAAGAGAAAGGCATACCTTCATACATCAGCTCTGCTGTGCTCTACTCTGCAGACCACAGATTCTCAGATGATTTGGCCTCAGCATTCCCTCACATTCTTAAAAATTTTGGAAGATTCAAAAGAGTTTTTTCCCACGTTAGTATCAACTATCAATATTGCCCATATTAGAAATTAAAAATCAGAGATTATAAGAATATTTATTTACTAAGTGTTTAAAATAAAAAGAAACCCATCATTTTTAATATAATCATATATTTTAATGAATTGGCTGATATTTTTTAAATAAAAAACAATGGGAAGATAAGACATTGTTCTGCATTTTTGCAAATTTCATTAATGTCTGGTAACAAAAATGAAACTGCAATCTCCTATGTGCTTCTGCACTCAGTGTGTTGTGACATACCACTTTGTATTGCTTTTGTAAGATTCAGTTGCACATTCCTGAGAGAATAGGAGTGGAAATGACAGGTAACATTACCAAAAAAAAAAATACTGTTGACTTCAAGAAGCTCCTGAAAGGGTCTTGAGGTTCCCCTAAGGATCCCCAGACCACACTCTGGGAACTGCTGTGATAATCACGTCATTTTTTGTAACTAGGCAGTACACACAGAATAGAGTGAGGAACAGTATGATAGTCAATATCAGATGCCTTACTGTACCTAACTGCAAAAGGGCAAGACTGTTAGGGATGGAACAAATGTTGGCATTTAACAGAAAGTAATCATGCTGGGATTTTTTTCTTGGAATCAGTTACAAATAGTTACAAGTCTTATTTGGTACAAGGATATGCTGGTGATGTGGGATGGTAGATTATTGGATTACTCGTTTTATCATATTTATGAAACTATACCACAGACAGTCAAGTTTTAAGAAGAAGAGGTCTATTTTGTCTCTTTAGTTTTGAAGTTCAAAGGGCCTGCATCTGGGGATGAACTTGTTGTCCCAGGGCATCACGTGACAGGAGACACAAAGCTTACTTGTTTTCCCTCCCTGTTTTTCTAAAGCCACTAGTATTTAATCATGGGGGCTCCACCCTGGTGAGTTGATCTAATCCTAATCAACTCCCCAAGGCCCACCTCTGAACACGATAAACGTATCAAGAGTCCACCCTCTTAATACCTCACAATGAAGATCAAATTGCAGCACGTGAACCCCTGGGGGACACACTCACATCATCTGCACTCCATAGCAAGGACACTAATAAATGTAAGTCTGCTCTTTCTTCATTCTCTGCATTTCTGTGGGGAATAATCAGCACCTTTCCCAGAAATGGCTATCCTGTTGGAAGACGCCCATCTCACCACACCATCATTCATCCTCTTACAGATGGGTTTCTCATCTCTCAGCTCCCAGCATCACTCCGTTCCTCGGTCCCCATCCTATCAGGAGGAGATACTTGTTTTGCATAGTAAACACGAAAATCAGAAATGAGAAGCAGAAGCAAGCAAACAAACAAGCAAAACATTGACACAAAGGCCTTTTATAACTTTGCTTATGGAGAAGGAAACTCGAGGGTATCAAGTTTTACTAAATTTCCTTGCAACAAATTTCAACTTGATATGGTAATTTTCCCTCTTTAGTTGCTGCTTCAATTTTTTGCTATGGAAACAGAAAACATCTAAATAAACTTTCAATGGGAATCAGATGTTTTCCTGGAAGAAGTTTCTTTTTCTTCTCCTATGATCACTTTCTTTGTGGGCTTCTGGTTGCAGAGAGGACAATACTGCTGGAGAGGACCCCAATACTGTGATCAGTCCTGTTTTGACTAAGTGGGTAGAATTTCTTTTCATAGCTACTTACAAGCTATAAGAAATAAAGTGTATGTCCTATCAACTCCATTTGCTGGTCCAATTATAGTGGTTTTTTTTGTAATATTTAGAAATGATTTTCTCCTCTGACAAAATGATCACACAGAGAATTTTTTCCTCCCTATGGTCTTCCATAGAGTGAGGAGTAAGAGCTACTTTAAATTAAAATATATATATGTAATTTTCTATGTATAAGAGAGACAGACAAAAGGGAAAGAAACAATGTTTTTTATTGTCAAAAAGTTGCACAGTACCAGCTTACTGAGGGCATGCCATGGTTTGGGAGGAGAGAAGCCAATCTTGTTAAATAGCCTAATGTGAAGAGGTGTATTTGAAGACTTGGTGTTTTGGGCAAGTTTTCAACCAGATCTGATTGGCATGGCCAGGGCATTCTAAAGCATAAAATGGCAGCGGATGAACACCATTTTTGAAAGTCATGAAGCGTTCTTTCCTCCTGAGTTTTTAGACTTCAGTCTCAATTGCCACACACTGGAAAAATGTACCTCTCATTCTTTCTTCCTCTGCCTTCTATTCTTCCCTCCTCTTCCTACTGGCCATCAGTGAATGCTGTAGAGAAGCAAGGGTTATATCATAAACAACTTATCATCAATCAGCTGTTTCATAGAATTTTTGAAGGTGGATATAGAGTATTTAAGAACCTAAGCTGGTTTTCAGTCAAATAAAAAATATTCAGGGCTGGGGATATAGCTCAGTTGGTAGAGTGCTTGCCTTGTATGCACAAAGCCCTGAATTCAATCCCCAGCAAAACTCACATACACACACACACAAAAAAAAAAAAAAAATTCCAGATATGTGTTTGGTGCTTGTGTTAACTAGACAAAGATCTGGATTACATTGTAACTGAATGCAAACAGCAAACAAACAAAAAAATCTTTAAGTCTTTCTTCCTTTACCGTGAATGTTTTTAATGTGACTGCAGTGTAGACATTATCATGTTGAAATGCCTCTCTTGGACAGAGTCATTTACATGGTGATAGTAACTTAAACTTTATCCTCCTTCATTCTACCCACCTTGACATCCTCTCCAAATATTCAAGCAGTTTCAACAAATGTCTTATGAAAATAAGACTTGGGGGGTGGGTAAGACATCAGCAGTTTCCAGTTATCAAAATAAAGTTTGAAAAGGGGAAGTAATATAGAAAAGGGAGAGCTTGTCTTCCAGAATTTTGTGTTTTCTCTTCACAATATTTGCATTGTGTTCAGAGGATTTTCAAAATAGAAACCAGAATATTTTGATTAATCACACAAAATATAAGAGATGGCAGAGTCTGCCAGAGGAAAACTGAATATATGAAACATTCAAAACGTGTGGCAAAAAACCCCAAATATTGATGTATCCTCAATATTCTCAGCACGTCTAGATTTTGAATGAACATTTTATTTTCTTGTCAGTGATTCAGAATTTCCACTGCTCCTGTTGAGCAACGAGGGAAAATCATGCCAACTGGGAGAAAGCTTTATTTTAAGGTTGGAGGCATGAAATAAGCACTAAGAAGACAATTGTACACCTGTTTTCAAGAGTAAAAAGGCATCTCAAATCTGCTTTGCTTTTGAAAATTTGGCCAAGGAGTGTATTTCAAAGGCCCAATAGCCCATAACATTATTCCCAGGGCTCTGTGCTCTCTGCCTAATTGGGCTTCTGCACATTTGCATAAGCATGATACTTCATGATTAATGCATAAGACCCAGCATGGAGCCCAGTATCAACTCATCTGGGGAGGCTTTTCCCCCACTGAAAACAATCATTGTGCCTAAAACATAATCCATCATATTTGTAGGTATGACTGCATTGTAGAATATCAGACTACATAAATGCCATGACAAAATCTTTACAGAATCACAAACGTCTTCTGGGTAAAAAAAGAAGTTTTATTCTAAGTGCTCACAGCACTGCTGCTTGGGGACCATTGCAGATGCCAGAAAATGTTTATTTACAAAATGAAAAGTCAAGGCCACAGATTGTTCCTATTTGGCCCAGGCACTGAATAAAAAGGGGAGATTATTAAAATAACCACCTTATGATTATTTCTGGATTGCAAAATAAACAATTGCTCTCCCCCCTGACACCTTCAAACACCAAACAGCAGCAGCAATGACTTCTAGAATAAGGACTCCATAAATGCGAGGGAAGTCTGAGCAAGAAAATGCTAAAAAGTGTTGAACATCAAGAAAAAAATCAACTCTAGCTGAGATGGGCTGCCACACAATTAAGGAGTACAACTCTCCATGTGAATCCAGGTGTTCCAGATAGTGTTGCTTGTACCTTCCCTGCTGGCTGGGCTGCTTAATTAGGCAGGAATCCATTCCCCACACTGGGAGATGGGAACTTGGAGTTCACCAGCAAATCTTACCATGGACATTAACCCACAAAACCTTTGGAGAGATCTTTTTCCTCAAGAATCTGAGATAATTTTTTCAGTTATTAAAAATTAGTACCTGGCTATAGGAAAATAATTATACCATCTGAAAGTCCATAATTCTGGATGAATGAGGACCCATCATTCATCCTTCCCTTTCCAATGCCACATCCCAAAGGTGACCTCTCAAATGAGGTGTTCATTCTTCCAGATATTTTATTGTATCGGAAGCCCACGAGTGTGTGTTTGTGTATACCTTGAAAAGTCTAAAAACTATATGCATAGTTTCTGTGACTTACTTTTCTGTTTCCACATAGTTTGTTTCCCACAATAGCATATTTATATTTATCTTATTCTCTTCAATAATTTCATAATATGATGTCATATGTATTAGAAACATGCAAATAGTCTTCCACTACTCACGTTTTCTGTTGCTTGTTTTTTTGATAATTATGAGCAACAGTACATCTTAGATTATTGGTACCTTGAGGGCACAGAGGCTTTGTCTTAGTCACCCACTGCTGTACCCATAGTGTTTAACACAGTGAGTGACATACTAAGTCTTCTATAAATATTTGTTAAATGCATAAAGCCTTCAGGGAAAATACCAGCTACAGAATTCTTTGCGGGATATGTGAATTCAAATTTGTGTAGAAATTTCCTGTTTACCTCCAAAAAGGTTATACTGTTTTGTAGTCCCACAAAGTACAACACCTTCTATATTCTACTTTGCCAACAAGACTTTAGACTGGTTTAATTTTTCCCAATGTGATTGGTGAGCATTTCATTATTTTAAATTGCATTTTGCTAATTTTAAAGAAGGTTAGAAATATTCTAAGGTTATTAGACATTTGTATTTCTTTCCTTTGACTACTTGTCTGTCTTTTGCCCATTTTCCCACTGGATTGTTTGTTAATTTTTATTGCATTGATTTCAGTATGCTTTTTTAAAAAATATTTATAGTTATAAATGGACACAATACCTTTATTTTATTTGTTTATTTTTTGTATGGTGCTTTGGATAGAACCCAGTGGCTCACACATGCTAGGCAAGCGCACTACCACTGAGCCACAACCCCAGCCTCTCAATATGCTTTTCTTTATTATATTTAAGGATTCAGTTTTTTGCTTAACATATGTTTTACAAATATTTTTTGCTCAGTGTAATATTTGCATTTTGACTTTATCTATCTAACCATCCATCCATCTATCGATATTGCCTAATAGAAAATTTAACATATATGATTTTATTATTTCTTTTTCTTTATGGTTTCTGAGACTTATGTTTATTCTTTGAAAAACTTTTTTCCATTCAAAGAATAAAAATTAGTTCATGCATATACACTTCTAATATCTATGATTTTCATTTTGACATTATACTTTTTAATAATTTGTAATTATGAGAGAGGAAGAGATCTGACTTTATTAATTTCATGTAAACAGTTAATTCTCCTACTACTATTTATAAAGAAGTGAATATTTTCAAAGATTTGAAATCTCACAGGTGCTTGAGTCTGTTTTGGAATTCCTGCTCTATTCATCATCAGCAGATCAATTCCTGCCTCTTTGCCATACCGTTTTATTTACTCTAACATGCATGGTACATTTTATATTTGGATGCAGCTAGTCCACTGCATTGCTTTTCTTTTTCTCTTAGCGTCCTCTCAAGCTTGTATTTTAGATTCTAAACATGAAAAATACAATGAAGCACACTGGCAGTTTCATGGGAAAGTATGGTCTTTGTAGATTAATTTACGAACAATTAATGTCTTCGAAATGTTGAGGCATCTAATGAAAAAGTAAGATACGTATTTTCATGTCTTTAGCTATTTTTGTATCCCTCACCGCTGCTCTAAAGTTGGCTTCATGTAGGTCACACACATTTTTGAAAGTTTATATTCAGTTTTATTTTTCTCCTTGCTTTTGACTGAGATATTTTCTTTCATACCAGTTATTGCTTTTAAAATAAAAGCTAATTATTTTATAAATTAATTTTGCAGCCAGTCACTTTATTAAATATTCATATTGTTTCTAATAGCTTTTCAGCTAGTTCTTTGGTGCTATGTAAAGTACATTACCATAAAAAATAAATTTATCTCTCCTTTGGAAAATTTACACCTGTTATTTCATTCCCTGTCTTCCTTTGATATATTAATATGATAAATGATTTTGGGATGAGCTCCAGTTACTCATGATTTATTACTCTTAAAATTATTCATTAAATTCTGTTTTTATTTTAATATTTTATATTACATTTTACTTAGAAGTTTTGCATTGACATTCATTAATAAGACTGGTTTGTAGTTTTCTCTTTATGCTTTCTTTTACAGATTAGGTGATCAATTTTAGTGAGCTTTATAAAAATAACTTGAAAGCTTACCTTCTGTCTCCTTGGGGCTTTATAAGAAGAACAAAAATCACTCTGAGTATATCAAGCAGAGAGGGATTTGAAACAGAAAATTGGGTTTCAAAATATTTGGAAGGGCTGGAAGAGCAGGAGAGAGAAGTTAGTCACTGCCTAAGATCAGGACAGGCAACAAGCATGGGTACCCCTCAAGGAAGACCTTGTGTGTGGGTGTTGTGGTCCTCACCATCTCTGCACCTCACATCAATGCTATCATGAGCCATCTCATGTCAGCATGGGGCCTGTCGTCATCATCAAAAACAGAGGATGGTTTCAATATACCCTTTCCTTCCTAATCTTGCATTAGTGCCTTTAGCCAACAGAGCTTACCAGAATTCTGCTAACAAAAGTGCTGCTTCTAGACCCTTTCAAAAAACAAGTATCTGCATTGCAAATGTTTTTTTTACACACACACACACACACACACAAAAAAAAAAAAAAAAAAAAAAAAAAAAAAAAAAAAACTTTTTATATTAAAAAAAAAGAAATAAAATAAAATACAGAGGAGAACATACTGGTCAGAAAAGGAGCTGGATACCTATAAACAACATAGATATGCCCTATCCTTAGTTTTCTGGGATCAATGTAGATAACTCTGAAATTATTACTTCTGAAAGGTTTCAAAAAAATAAAATAAACTGAAACGATTTGGATTTGCACTTTTGTAGAAAATTTGATGCTCTTAATTTCTTTCCATAGATTGATTTTTTTTTCCCTTGCCTCTTTTCATCTAAGACTTACATTATGTGTTTTTAGGAAATCATTTGTTTCAGCAGTCTTTCACTGATTAGCATTGAGTTGTACTTTATATATTTATTTCCTACTTTTTATATTGGTGGGTATCTTTTCTAACTTTAGCTGTGGTAGGCAAAATAATGTTCTACTCCCACAGACACACAAGAAAAACCCATCCCCCAAGATTCAGAATTCATGAGAACATGTTACATTGCAAAGGGATTGTGTAAATGTGATTAAGGTTATAGACCTTGAGAGGGAGAGATTTTCCTAGATCCTCCTGATAGGTCTGGTCACACAGCATATGAGCCCATAAAAGCAAAGAATTTTACCCAGCTGGAGTCATACAGATGTGATAGAAGGAATGTAGCAGAAGTGAAAATGAGAGATTGGGACCTTGAGAATGATCTGGCACATTGTTGCTGGTTTGAAGATGGAGAGAGAAGGATGGCTAGGAATATAAGAAGCTATAAGGTATGAAAGAAGTTTCTGACTTCCTGCCAACAAGAAAACAGTGACCTCAGCCCAACAACCACAAGGACTGATTTCTGCCAACACTTAAATTAGCTTGGAAGCTGATTCTTCCCCAAAGCTTCCAGAGGAGAGCAGGTTGGCTGACACTTGTGAGACTTGGAGCAGATGAACCAGCTGGCCAGCTGAGCCCACCTGTACTTCTGACCTACAGAATTGTGAGATAATAAATCTGTGTTAATTTAAACCATTTTGTGGTTAATTTATTATAGCAACAATGAAAATCAACATGTTTTTAATTATATATGTAGTTGTGTTTCTTTTACTTTGTTTCTTGTTTCCTTAAATGACTTAATCAAATTTATGGTTATATTTTGATTTTTTTTTCAAAGAGCCAAGTTTCATATTTATTCATTGATTCTGCCACTGTGGTTTTCTGAGAAATCATCTCACAAACTTTGCATTTCATAAAAACAGAATCGTATTCTATGTATCCTTCTTTGACGTGATTTCCGCCCTCCCCTCAACATCATGATTTTGAGAGTCACCTAATTTTTGAAGCATGATTCAAGGATTCACTGGAATGTCTACACCACAAGGAATCCATACATTCCATTCTTATATGATAGTTGGGTTATTTCCAGCTTCTGTTTGTCTATTTTGCTTTTGCAAAACATATTGTTACAAATATGTAACAATTCTGTCCCAGTGCTCATCTGCATCATTTTCTCTGGAGCATAAAATGTGGGGTATCCGGTATTATATATGAAGTCACACAAACTATTTTCCAGCATGATTGATTGTTCTGATTCATAGTCCCATCAGCAATGTCTTAGAGTTCTGATTGCTTTAAACATTTACCAACACTCTAAGGTAGCTTTGGATAAACACAATACCCTGGTTTTATACAAGACAAATATATCCATTTCCCCCCTTTAGGTTATGCCCTTTTGGTTTGTTTGTTTGTTTTTTAGTTGTAACTACACACAATATCTTTATTTGATTTATTTTTATGTGGTGCTGAGGATCAAAACCAGGGCCTCACATGTGTTAGGCAAGTGCTATACCACTGAGCCACAACCTCAGCCCCTGCCCTTTTTTCTATACAAAGGAATTTCTTCTTTATCTAAGATAGTAATCAGATTATCTTATATTTTCTTTTAAAATTTAATCATTTTGACACATTATTTATCCTTTTAGTCCACTTGATATTTATTTTTACACAAATATAGGCTGGAGTCTCATTTATTTATTTTTTTCATGTCTAATCAATTATGTAAGTATCATGCATTGGAAAGCCCAGTCTTCATTCACCAGTGTGTAATTCAACTCTTCATTAATCAATTTTTGTAATATAGGTATACATGGTTTGGAATGATCTATCATGTCAAACTAGTGTATTTGCTGTGCCAATATCATACATTCATAATTATCTAGATATAATAGGGCGATTCCATTCATCCTTTTCTTCAGGAGATTTTGGGTACTTTTTGTACTTGGGTGATTTTAAAATAATTTGTAAAGTTTCACATACACATGAATATGCATAGGTATATATGTATACATAACATATACATGTTCATTCAAGCTTGATATTTTTTAATGGAATAACATTGAAACTACAGATAAAATTACTTTTAAATCCTTGAAGAGGATTTTTGTTTTCTGAATTGAAAGGTAAGGATTTGTTTTTTTAATTTGCGGTGATGGTAGGAAGTTATATAATCTCCCAGAATTTCTTTTTGTGTTCTCTGTCAATTGTTTTTCCTGTTAAAGTAAAAGTTTCCAGTGGGTGGGATCAGACTTTCTCTCACTTTACAGGAGTTTTCCATTACATTCTGAAATACATCCTATTTTAATTGTGTTATTTTACACTTTAAGGAATATCAATTGTTGATGGATTTAATCTACAACATCTGGTCTTCATTAGTGGTATAGCCTCCCTTCATGTTTTTTTTTTTTTTTCTGCTCTATGTTTCTTATTTTCCTAGAAACTTCTTCCTTGTTACTAATTTGACTGTTGATCTTATTTATTAGGTTCTGTCTTATTTCTAATCTGTTATTTAATCCAGTATTTGTGGTACTTTTATGAAGTATTTTTTAAACTGACTTATATTTATTGATATTTTATTTATACCATCTTTCAAATTGCTGGGTTTTTAAAATTCTTTTCCTCTATATATTTAGTATTCGATTTCAATTTTGAGAGATCCCAGCAATTTCTGTGGGTGGTTTGTATCTTTTTCTGTTTCCCGTAGCACATTTTCTTCTAGGATGGTCACTCTATCTGTAATCATAGACATATTTTTATGCATACTTTATATTATTTTTATCATATTTTACATAATTTATTCAAAACTTCTGGTAATAGCTATTGATTGTATTCCTCCAACTCCTCTGCTGTCCAAATACGTAGTGCTCTTCTCCAAAAATGGGCTGTGATTGTTTTTAACCAAACTAAACATTCTAGTTTTATTTGTCAGAATTATTGGTCAAAGGTATTGGTTTGGTAATAGACATTTAACTGTGTTTGTACCTATTATTTTTGAAAAAAAAAATATTTCCTGGAGTCAGCATATTTAGAATGTTTCTCCTACTTCTGAGAAAACTGCTGGGCAGCAGCTCTCTCCTTCTTCTGAAGAATTGTGCACACTTGAAGTCTCTAGTTACTGTAGCCATTTGCTACTACTGGGAAGGTTACAGATGATACTGTACAAGCAGAACTGAATCTTTGGTGACAGATAAACCCCAGAAACAAATGCATCCAGAAGCTTAACAAATGTTACAGTTGGGATTTTAAATGCTTCCCAAAGTTCATTTGTTGAAAGTTTGGTCCCTGAGGGTATAGTAGAATGATGGTTGGTCATTGGGGTGTACCCTTAAAGGGGATACTGGAACCATGCCTCTTCATCTCTTTGCTTCTTGGCCATCACAAGTTGAACAGCTTTGTTCTATGTGCTCTCTGCCATGGTGTCTCAAAACAGGGCCCAAAGCAACAGAGCTAACTGAATTTAGACAGAGGCCTTTGAAACTATGAGCCAAAATAAAGCTTTCCTCCTTTAAGGCATTTTTTGTCACCGCAACAGAAAGCTGACTGACACAACTTATCTCTGGACTTTTTAGTTAACCAGTCAATAAATTCTCTTAATTGTTTTAATCATTTGGAAGCAGGTATTCTGATGCTTTCAACATATAGTGCTCAAGTAGATAACTATCATTTGGAAAGATGAATTATCCCTGCAGCTTTTCCCACCTTTTCTGTCCTGTATAGGATGTATATCCTTCTATTATTGCTTAAATTCAGAGGTTCTGGGTGATAATGTTTCATGTCCAAATGTTACTTTCTATTGCTTCTTATTCAAATTCTGGGTCTTTTGGGGTGTGTGTGTGTGTGTGTGTGTGTGTGTATATAATTCTTTTTTATTAAATAATATATTGTGTATGAAAATTTAGAGTCTCCAGATAATATTGTTTCCCATCTTCCCCACTCAGCTAGACAAAAAATAGGCCCGGCAGAATTCAGTGGTACACACCTGTAACACCAGCGGCTCAGGAGGTTGAGGCAGGAGGATAGCAAATTCAAAGCCAACCTCAGCAAAAGTGAGGTGCTAAGCAATTCAATGAGACCCTGTCTCTAAATAAAATACAAAATAGGGTTGAGGATATGGCTCCGTGGTCAAGTTTCCCTGAGTTCAATTCCTGGTACCCCATACCCTACCCCTGAAAAAAAAAAAAAACAAAAACCTATGTCCTGAGCTAACTTGAGAATTTCAGTCTTAGTGAAACTCAATCTAGCCCTATTCCATCTGTCCCCACAGTCCTACAGTTTAGCCCTCTAGGGATCCTGGATGAAAACCTGAGCTATTTACTGGGCCCCTCCTCTTTGGCAAATCCTGAATCTGATCCCTCTCTCCCTAACACACACACACACACACACACACACACACACACACACACACACATTCCCTTTGGAACTGTAAGGCTGCCAACAGCCCCACCTCATTTTTCAGCATAGTCTTGCTTAGCTTCTTAAACTGGAATCTTGAGCAGCAAAAGAATTCAGCATGAGCCTGCCACTGAGAAGCACTGAGAGTTAGGCTTACTCCCTGTGTTTCTCTTCACTCCAGGTTCTGGACTCTCAAGCCCTGGTTGCTTGATAATTTAGATTTTAGTATGTTGCTCTACATCCAGCTGATTGCCAAAGCTCTGCTGGCTCCTCTGGCTCCTAGTGAGAGCTCTCCCCACATTCTCTGCCTCACACTTGGCACGAGGAATCAGCTAACTTCCAAAAGAGATAAGAAAAGCATAGGCTGTTGGTTCCATTTTCTGTGCAATCATGGCTTCTCAAGTACTGATTGACTCTCTCTAATTCCTTTAAACAGTTCTTTATTAATTTTATCTGATTTCTAGCTGTTCTAAGTGGGAAGCTTTGCTCGATGCCAGTCAGATTCTCACAGTTAGAAGTATATGTTCCAAGTCTGAAGGTCTCAGAACCTTCCACCTTCTTGCATCATTTATTTTTCCAGCCTTATCTCTCACTACCCTTATCTTCTCCTGGCATATCTAAAAAAACATAGCACGTATAATCATGCAATTTTATAACTAAAAGAAGATTATCTGACTCAAATGCCTCATTCCACAAGTGAGGAAATTGAGGCTCAAGAAATAAATGTGTCATCTCAGACCACATAGCAGGATTGGTACCGGAGCTCAGGGTGTTTACTCCTGTATAAGAGCTGGGGCAAAGCAAAGAGCAGAACAGAACAAAGAATGGACAATGTATATTCATGTTTTATATGAAGAAGAAATATTTCAGTTCCTTCTCCTAGTGAATAAGAGCTATTGCTTTCTAGCACATGCCTCTAATGATACCACACTTGTCTTCTAGCATTAACTATGGTTTCTCCCAAGTTATTAATTATAACTGTCTTTTATGGGCCCAGGACCAGTGAATAATCATCATGCTGAAAATCAAGCCTCCTCTTAAACCAAAAAATGCAGAATCTTGGTAAAACATCTATAACCATCCTCCAACCTGCTTACTAAAAAAGAAACGTTCATAACTCATATTTGAAACTCAAGCCTGTAGGGTTACCAGAAGAATAATCATATAATTTATTGCCTAAATGGGACACTTTATGAGAGCCATAGAGGATGTTATTAATTACTGCAGGACAAGAGGCATAAACCAATACTGGCCCGGACACCCTAGATACTAGATCATTTATTTATGAATTATAAAAAATTCCTCTAATATTTTCGTAAGGATTTCAATCACTTTCATATATGAAAAGGAGGATTATTTGCTAGACAATGTATTTTTCAGAGTTGACAGACTGTATCTTTCAGAGTAACTTTAGGTTTATAGAAAATAAAAGTAGAAAGACTTCCCATTGTCACCATTGGTGAGCCAGGGTTTGTACATTACTATTCACTAAAGGCTATAATTTACACATTCTTTTACACATTGTTTATATTATACATTCTATGTATGTATTTGACAAGTGTGTAACAACATGCATCTACTATTGCACTATTATACAGAGTAGCTTCACTGCCTTAAAATCCACCAAACTGTGTTCTGCCTATTTATTCCTTCTTCCCCTCCAGCTCCCTGGCTACCACTGATGTTCTTTTATTGACCTCATCATTTTGCCTACTCCAGAATGTTATATGATTGGAACAGATAATGTGTGGCTTCTTCAGATTCACTTCTCTCCAGGCATTTGTTTTAAAATTTTTAAATCCTTG
>NW_025999900.1:32166674-32172122 GCF_001458135.2 Marmota marmota marmota | reverse complement strand
CCCCCCCCCCCCTTTCCTTCTTCCTCTCCCCATCTGTGGGGGAAATAAGATTAACATTCTTTCTGTCCTAAGCCAAGTTATCTGCCCTAACTTGAGACCTGATCTGGAGATACAAGATCTTTCAGATACAAGTTAAATGTTAATTTGATCTACTGACAATGTTCCTGGAAAGCAGGTCTTGTGTCCCCTCTTGTAAAGCCATCTCTGTCCCCTAACAATTAGAATGGCAGCCTATGATGTGGGTCTGTTGCCTTTCTTCTTTGCTAACAAAGCAATAAAACTATTTTTTCCTTTTTCTCAAAACTTTGTCCTTGTTACTGAATCAGTACTGGGGACAAGACTGAGCTTTCAGTGTCAATGGGATTTAAAGATTTCTGTGCAAGAATTTTGGAAAACAGGAGTAGTTTTTCAAAACAAAGTATAAAAAAAATCAAGGTTCATAGAGGGGAAGTATAATAAATATTACTTTCAATTAGAATAATTTATAAAGCAAAATAATTGAAGTAAAAATACTAGTTTCTAAATAGAAAATAGTTACAATCCATATATCTAAAAAAAAAAAAAAGTAGACTCCAGAATGTATGACTACTTCTATGAACAAATTTTTTAAAATTGGTTAAAAAATTAACTGTCTTAAAGAGACATTTAAACCAATAGAAAAAAGTGGGTAAAATTATAAGAAAAAAAAACAGAAATAAGAATAATTTTTTAATAAAGAATTTTAAAATTCTCAACTGCCCTGGTCAAGAAATGAAAATTAAATAATCAAACACCCCTCCATATCCATTAGGTTGAAGAAAATGTGTGGGTTTTAGGCCTGGGTTTAATCCCCATCACTAAGAAAAAAAAAAGGTAAGTTATTATTACCACAAAAATAAATACTTTGAAATATGGAAATTCTGATGAGAGTATAAATTGGCACCAACATTTTGGTGAGAAATTTGGAATTCCATTATGATGCTGATGATGTGCATACTTTAAATCACAGGAGTTACTCTTTCTAGATATTTACATTAAAAGTCAGTTGCTCAATTGTATGTGAAAGTACACATATAAAGGACACTCCCTGTAGCCATGCTTGTAACAGGGAAAAATAAGCCCCACATTGCCCTCAATTAGGCAAACTCAGTGCAGCTTATCCATGCAATGGAATTCTAAACAGGACTGCAGAGGAAGCAATTGAACCTTCACTATCATGATGTTGAATCAAAAAAAGCAAATCACCAATTAAAATAGATGACATCATGACACACAATTTTTTAAATACCCAAATAATGGTATTTATTGCAAAGGGGCAATGATTAAGGTGTAAAAACGTGTGGAAATCATATGTTGCAACTTTAGGGAACTCTGGGATGAGAAGGCAGGCAGGGGAAGGAATGAGACCGAGAGCCTTAGATTTAAATATTACACAGTGTCAATTTATGCATTTAAAGACACGAACGAATTTTAAAAACATTAATGACTGTTTAAACTGATGTTTGATTAGTTAATAGTTGCCTATCACACTATTTTCAATAGTTTTTTGTAGTTTGATATGGCTCATATTTAAACATTTTATAGAGCTTTGAAAGGCGTAACTTCCTTTTCCCCCAAATTCCCTGCTAATTATGGGGAAAGCCTATAGCATAATGTGATACACAAAGAGAACAGAGAATGCTGTTTGGAAAAAGCAGTCACAAGATTCCAAGTTCCAGCTCTTACACTTATGGACACAAAGCATTTGAGGTAGTCCCTTCACTTTGATGGGCCTTCATTTTCTTAATCTTTATGATGGGTGTATAGTATTAATAATAGTATTAATTTCTCAGAAATTGGAAAGAATTAAATGAAAATATACATGTGAAAACATTTGGTAAGTTAAAAGTCAGACATACACATTAATTTCCACTACTGCTATCATAGCTGCTCGGTAAGGTCAATTACATTGCTGAGCTATGACTTCTTATTTCTTCTATGTGTGTTCTGGCTAAAATGTTTATAACTGAAGAGAAGATTTTTTAAAAATGGCAGGATGAAGAAAAATAAAATTTTAAAGTGTATAATCTATAAACTATAAACACAACACTAATATAAATGATGAGTATGTATGAATAATGTATAATGTAGTAAATGTAATATGTACATATATGATAAATACAAATTATCAAGAGCTTATTATATTTTTAAAATTTCAGACCAGATTTTGATTCTGTCATGTTCTCCTGTACAAATTGCCAAGTATTTTCAATATGTAATGCTATTTTAAAAGAGACAAAAAATACTTTTAAAATATTATGTTTACGGCTGGGATTGTGGCTCAGCAGCAGAGCACTTGCCTCATACGTATGGGGCACTGGGTTCGATCCTCAGCACCACATAAAAATAAATAAATAAAATAAAGGTATTGTGTCCATCTACAACTAAAAAAATATTTTTAAAAAAATATATAATGTTTAATTAGCCTCTTTATTTTTTTTTATTTTAAAAAGTACTGAAAACTTTATTTTAACATTTGATAGATCATGTATTAGCTCTTTATTGTTTATATCTCACAATGCATGCATTAGTATAATATTTTGGAAGTATAATTAAATACAAACAAGAAAATTAAAATAACCTGAAATTACAAATATATCTGCTATAGTTCAGATGCAGATTGTAGACCAAAAGAGAAGTTGCACTAGTAGAAATTTTAAAAAGAAAACAGTTAATTACTCTTAGCATGATATCCACGTCACTCTCCCACATATGTGTGTGTGTGTGCGTGTGTATTTTTTTTTCATATCTTGCCTTTCACAACTTGCTTCTGGTATCCTCTAGGGTACTGAGCCCAAAAGTATGCAATGTGAACTTCAGTAATTCTTATTATGAATCCTTGAGGTGTGGGGAGAAAATACTAGATTGCTCTATTTATAGTTATTTTGATCTTAAAGTTAGAAAAAAGATGAGACATAGGTAATATGCAAATTTATCTGATTGTGCCCTTAGTCTGCACATCAGATGTTCAAATACCATGTCAGATTGTCAAAGGAATCTTCAGAAATAATGAGAGTTCCCCAATGTGGAGGAGTTAATGTATCCCTTTCTCATTTATCTTCAATATATCCCAAGCATCACACACCTTAGAAAGTGGGTTTCCCCACCATACTATCTCACTGAGATATGATCAGCTCCAGGCTTTAGATAATTTCTTACAAAAAACAAGAACAAAACAACATAGACTAAGGATAATTCTAAAGCAACGAGCACAAGAAAACATCAAGAAATGAAAACAAATCATCCCATTTCTAGAACACATTCTTTGTCAGATGAGCTAAGTATACATAACAAAAGGTAATTATACCTGACAATGTTTCAGAAAGTTTCAAAATTACAGAGATTTTGAAATAAGAGCGAACATCTATATTTTCCCAATTTGTATTAATTTTCCACTTAATTATAGCAGAAAATAGCAAAGCAGAAAAATTTTGCATGATTTCCAACTTTATGGCATGCTTTCAAAATTTCTCTTTGTGTGTGTTTTATGATATACGTAGTATGTGATTATACTATTATATGTTCATAATGCATACACAAGCATGTTTGGGGGATGTGTAGACACAAAATATTATTCTGATATGACACAATTAAAAGCTTTTCAAGAAAATTACAATTTAACTGTTTCTCCTTCCTAATATTGTTCTAACCAACCTTCCACACTGCAAAGAGGATGTTATCTTGAATTAAACAATAATCATGTTAACTTGCTTCAAAATCTTTCAGTGTCACTCCACCATCTTTCAGGTGTCACATGTATCTTGGGCGTGATGGGCCCCTCACACACTTTCATATCTCTACCTTCATTCTCTTCCCCTTCCCATTAAGCATCTTTATCCTGGCCTTACTCAAGCCCTCTCATACTTCTAAGGCCTTGGCATAAACATTTTCTCCCTTTAAGTGATCAAGGACACACCCTTTAAGAATGCAGTTTAAATTCCATCTTAGTGAAGCTTCTCCAAGTCAAAACTAGGCCTGTGTTACCTGAGCTTCCCTTGGACCCAGGCACAGTTCTATTGGAAAATCATTACAACGACCATGATCACTATCATTCATGGGGTACTTCCTAAGTGTAGACAAGCATTGTGACAAATGCTTCAACATGTTCTCACTAAAAACAAAACAAAAATGTAACCCCAAGCTCAAGGTTACCCATATAAAAAATTATTGGAAAAGTATTTAAGCTCTGGTTTCTATGACCCTCAAAGCCCATGCACTGCACTCCACAGTTTCTTAGCAACATCATTCCTGTCAAACTTTTCTATGTTCTTGTATGTTTTGTCCTGAGGGCATTTATATCCTAATCATAAGTGTTTAGCACAGCGTCTGGCATATGACAGACACCCAACAAACCATTACTGCATTGGTAAATGACTGAATAAAGTACAGAATAAATGGGGCATTGAGGGAGTACAAGAGGTGAAGGGGGTATATACATGAGGCTCTGGAATCAATCCCCAATACTTAAACGAAACAAAAATGGTGAAAGAATTTTGGAGATGATAACTCTTAAGAGCTAATAGAAGTGGCTCTTGATCACACAGGCATAGAGAAAATAAAATGTTTATTTTTAATTTATTTTGTCTTTTGTTTTTAATTGACAAATAATAACTATATATATTTATGGGGTGAAAAGTGATGTTTCACTATATGTATACATTATGCAATGATATCAAGTTAATTAGCATATTCATCATTTCACATACTTATATTTTTGTTTGTGGTGAGATTTAAAGTATATTCTTTCAGCAATTTTGAAATGTGAAATATGTTATTATCAACTGTGATCACCATAGCCAAGATATGGAAGCAACCTAAATGTTCATCAATGGATAAAGAAAATGTAGTATATACGTATCATGGAATACCATTCAGTCTTTAAAAAGATGGGATTCTGTCATTTGAAAAACATAAACAATCCTGGAAGACATTTTGCTAAGTAAAATAAGTCAGATGCAGAAAAACAAATACTGCATGATCTCATATGTAGATTCTAAGAAAACCAAGTTCATAGAAGTAGAGAATGAAATAGTGGTTCCTATGAGCTGCTGAGATAGGGGAAGAGTGGAGGAAGAGGAGATGTTGATCAAAAGGTATAACGTTTTTGTTATGTAGGAAGACTAACTTTTAGTGACCTACAGCACAGCATGGGGACTTTATTTTTAAGACATTATATGAGTTAAATTGTTGATTTAAAGGACAAGAGTAGAATTCAATGAAGTAGACAATAAACACTTATTACGAGCCTACAGTTCAGAAGTGGACCCAAAGGGGTTAAAACTTAGGTTTAAAAGAATGTGCTTTTCTTCCTATATTTCTCTATTCTTTTCTTTCTATTCTCTAAGTGATGGAACTGGCCTGATTCTTACAACAATAATGCGGTAATTCCTACTTTTCACCTAATTCACTGCCATTCTTCCCCCCCCCCCC
>NW_025999900.1:32136774-32165907 GCF_001458135.2 Marmota marmota marmota | reverse complement strand
CCCCCCCACCACCACCCTTTCTCTCTTTTGCCTGCCAATCCATTTAGTACTCATTCAGTACTGGTTCAAGAAAAAAGAAAATAAACAATATTTATACTGTTACTGAGTTTAAAATCCTGTGTTTTGAATTGTAATTATAAAAGATAATAAAGTTAAAACCCACAATTGTAACTGTCTTGATCTGAAAAAGGAATCTTGGCCAAGTGTTCAGAATCATGTCAACGTGCCTGAAATCTGCAATTGTATATTACTTCTCTTAATCTGCGGTTCACTCAGCCATTTACTCAATGAATGTAGATTGAGCACTTCTGTGTCCAAACTCCTTAAGCAGTAAAGATTCAGCAATGAGAAAAACAAAGCTCACTCCTAGTGGACCTTATACTCTAATGAGGAGGGCAAACAAGGTTTTGTCAGGGAGACAAGTTTGGGAAGTGAGTAGGATTACCTTTCTTCTAAGTTTTTGTGTCCTTTTTTAAAAAAAAATGTTTTGATTGTATCTAACCACATTTTTTTAAAATAAATCATACTGCCAATTAACTATTAAAAGTTTAGTTGACAACAGTCCTGACTGTTCCTAATAAATACATGCTTGGATTTTTAATAAAGTCAAGTAATAAAAACTACAAAAATTAGAAATTTAGTACTAAACTCTGGTCCTAGAGGATACTTCAGCATATTTGGTTTTGTCAGAGTAGTTTCTCCAGAGCCGTGCTGTTCACACAATGTTGGTAGCAGTCTAGCTGGTTATTTCTCAGAGAATAACTCATAACATGGTAGAGCTCTGGCTTCTTAATCAACATCGTCTGCAGTTTGACAGATTACCAAGGAATCTTTAAACTATGCATGACTGTAAATTGATTTCTCATTTTTAAAAAATCTAAACAATTATATGAAAAAACAAACCAGCAAAGTGTTAGGCATTCTGTGACCTAATCCATCTGAAAATACAGCATATACTTTTGACTATTTACTTCTCTTTCATTTAATGCTTTTAGGATTTTATATGAGGGCTAACACTTCACGTCTCTTAAAATATGCTTTACATTCAGGGAAAAGCAAGAAGACAGGACAGTTTCCAATGCTCTGAAGAGGTCTACTGGTTGCTGGAGAAATCCTTGGAGACTAATCATCACAACAGATCAGAAATGTGGAAACACCATGCACACTTACTGCCCTTTATGTAAGTTGGGCCCATTCACCAGCAGTGAGATCATGGGCAACCTACTTTCCTTACTTCCTCATTTGTGGATTGAGGCGTGTACTATCCACATGTAGCACTGGACGAACCCATGTGTGGAAGACTGAGAAAAGTGGCTGGTACATAGGAAGTGTTACATAAATGTCAGGTAGTTGCTTAGAGTAGAGGAGCAGCCATGAGGACAAGGATGTTTATTCGTATTTTTTCACTGATGTATCCCCAATACCTACCATAGTTCCTGGCAGAGATTAAGAGTTTAATAAATATTTGGTGAATAAAAAAAAAATGTCAAAACATAGTGCAGTAAAACATTTGAACATATTTATCTAATGTTTGGAGTTGTAAATGAATTGTTATTCTCTATCTCATAACAGAATGCGGGCCCTGGTTGTACCTGCTTCAATGTGACAGCTGAGGATTCCCAAGGCAGAGACGAAAAAGAGCACAGAGAAAAGTGGAAAGGCCAAGGTGAAACAATAAATTTTTCTCCTTCCCAGTTTTGTCATATCAACAACAATAAAATAAATCTCTTGGTACAAAGGGAAGTAGAAAGCCCAGGAGAACAAAATATTGGTCTACACAGAGTGAGTCTACATCTGTTTATTCCAAGAGTCCAAAGTTAGTATTGTCAGTGACCTAGACAGGAGCAGAGTCAGCACATGGAGTGAGGTGAGTGGAAAGGACTCCAGCTTCCTGCCAGACAGGAAGTATGTCAAGAAAAGGCTCAATGGCCAGTGGCCTGAGGATATCATACTGATGGATATCAGCATGGTGGTGCTGTTCCACCCTCCCTTAAACACTAGCTTTCTTTACTCACTAGTCCCTGTGCTTCCTAGAACCTGACTGAGTTCTTGTCTCTGGTGAATTCAAGACCTTCTTGTACTTTGACATCTCACAATGTAAATTCATCTGCTTTGCATATTATTTCAGAATTTTCTTCAAATTTCTTCCCCATTTAGACTATCTGATAAACTACCCAGGAAAAAATAGTCACGCATGATAACAAATTATTCTGTTCAGGGATGTTATCATAATGATCATTGCAAAAGAATCCATCTCTCCTGAGTTGGCTGACATTAGTAATGAAAGTCTGGGCTGCAGGTTGGACCCAGAGGAGCTATGTTAAAGTGTCCTTCTGAGGCCCTGGAAGCACACCCCATTGGAAAAAAAAAATTCAGGTTTCTGGATTCTGATCAATGGAAAAGGAGGAAGATGAATCTATACAGTCAGAATCTAACCTGGAGAACAATTCGGATGATGCCCGCTGAAGTGCAGAGGGTACATCACACATTTAAATTTAACCTATCAGGTACCATCTGAAATGGTCTATCCACTTATGTTAGAAAAACAGGAGGAAGAATGAACAAATTTTTTGAGTTTTCTGGACAAAACTTGTAGGAAATTTAGTGATTGAAAGTTAGCTCTCTCAGCTATGTTTGTATTCATGAAAGAAAATGCAGTTAAATTGGTTGCTGCAGACTCTAATCCTAAGAGCAAATATTGTTGGGGGATTTTTGTATTACCTCAATCTCACAGTCCAGACCATTTGCCAAGAAACCAAACATTGCCTAGGGCAAGACTCTAGCACAAACACAACCAGGCCCCACCGTTGAGGGGATCACTATAAAAACATATTAGAAATGTCAGACTCAGTGGATCATCACAAATCCACATAAGAATCCTGTGTAGTATGATTGTCCCCACTTTTCAGAAGAAGAAACAGTGACTCAAAAAGTTAACTTACTACTAATTGAACACACATCTTTTAGTTTAGTGTGCAAAGCCACACAGCTCTGCGAGAGCATCACAACATTCCACCTACCTAATTCATAGGATGTGAGGAGAAAGCAAAACAACCCAGGTAAATACTTGTGGAAAATTAAACTGTCTAAACCTATGGGAAACATTATTATGTACAAACTTTTCCTGAGTGAGATAGACATTAAAATCTTGGCCATGTGCAAAATTGTTCTTAATTTGAGAAGTTGTTCAACCTTGTTTTTAGCCCCAGGATTCTTTGCTTCCGTGTATGAAGAGGGAAATGAAATATAGTCATGCAAGAGGCTATTTCTTTAATTTTCTGGATTGTCACATTCATTCAGCATGAAATTTTCTACAGAAAGTCAATTTTGGAAAGTTCCAAACTTAATTAGATCTTGCAGTTTTGTGATCTTCATTATAATTATCAAATACTGAAGAGCTAATAAAGGATCAACCTCTGGGCTGCAGAATAACCTAATATATTCATACCTCAGTGACATCCTGAATTAGAACTGGGGGCTGATGAACTCCAGTGAACCAACTAACCAACCATAGTTGGCAAATTGCAAGGCACAACTAAGCCTTGATCAGCCCAAGCTGAATACATGATATGTAAAATAATCCAATAACGTTTATCAATAACACATGGGCAATTCAGATGAGACATACCCTGATGTGTAGCAAGTCTAATTAAGAGCATTTCTATGATAAATTGAAGCCCTATCTCCTGCTATCATGCAATTATTCATTTGAGCCTATTGTTGTAAGAAGAATGAGCACTGAGCATCTTCCTTATTAGTGATCTTTCTTCCTGATCCATACAATTTAACTAAATAATGCATATCACCCTTTCAATATTGCAAGGATGTTTCCATACCCAGACATTTTTCTTAATGTAGATTCTGTTGGAGACAGACTAGTAAATTTAGGTCCTTCTTTCTTTCTTTTTTTTGTTTTATCTTTTTAAAATTGTTGCCAATACTTTTTAGAAGCATTTCCATAACTTTTTGGAACTCACAGAATCTGAGAATCAGTTGTACTTCAATAGAGCCAAGATTCTAGCAGCATTAGAAACCACATTAACTCCTTCACATCCTCAGCATCTAAACTTAGCAACATTTTTGCAATTAACTCTTTCTGAAAATTAACATTTAAGAGTCAGATATATAAGCCAAGTATTTCATAGGAAAAATTTTATTTTGATAAATATTTTGATGTACATTGGTATAAATGTAAATCCTTATTTTATTTATTTATTTAGATACTGGGGATTGAACCCACTGGTGCTTTACCACTGAACTATTCCCCCAACATTTTTGTTTTGTTTTGTCTTTTATTTTGAGACAGGATCTCACTAAATTGCTTAGGGCCTCCTTACATTGTTGAGGCTGACTCTGAACTTGCAATCCTCCTGCCTCCACTGAGACTAATTACTTTGCTGAGCCAGGCCTTAAATTTGAGATCCTCCTGTCTCATCTTCCCAAGCTATGGGATTACAGGTATGTTATACTGCACTAGGCATGAATTCTAATTTTTGAGGGAAATTTGAAGGTAAAACCTGAAAAAAACACTCATACACATTTAAAACTGTAAACACATTTAGATGTATATACTTTACATTGGGAAAGACTAATTCCTTTGGATGAGCCTTTGAGTTACGCATACACTAAATTTTTTCAGACTATAAAATAAGAAAAATGAATTAATATGTATGGACTAGATAAGACAGCCAAGTCAAAGGTAACCCATATTATTTTGTCTTTTTCAGGGTTGGATAGGAGGAAGATATGAGAAATTCTTGGAGGAAAGTGTGGTAGTACTTTTGTTGTCCATATGAGAATAGAGAGTACTGTGCCTGAATTGCTGTTTGATCTTGTGAAGCAAATATGGTTTGCTTTCCATTGCTTATGTTTGTCTACCTGTCCATCTGTCTGTCTGAAGCACTTATTTTTGTTTAAGTCATTAAAAGTTGGTTATAGGAACTGAAGAATGGAGAAAATACCAAAAGTGCTGCTCTGTGAGAAACTGTTCCAGATGCAGAGCACAAATAGTATTGTTTTTGTTCCAATAAACAAAATATGCCTCAGATTCAGGTAGAGGGCCATTCTTCCAAATATGCACAAAATACAGCTATTTTTAATACCTCGAGGAGTGGTAGCTTTGAGAAAGAGGGATAAAACATCCTTGGCATGTACATTTTATGATCTCACCAAAGCATGAACAGAAATAGCAAAAATAAAGTAGTTTCATGCTTTGGGAGGAGATGATTTTGTTCAAGAACAGATTCAGTAGAGGAGAAGAAACATGGTGGTCCTCAAGGTGACAGCTATTATCCTGTTCTTGTGAACAAACATGAAGGACAAATACAGGAATTCTCCCAAATAAAAGGAGAAATTTTTGGCAAAAGGTATTGATGTCATCTTCGGTCTTGAGTAATTGCAAATGGCTGCTAAAAGTCTGTTGTCACCTTAATTCTAAACTCATTTCAGTGATGACACCCAATTTCTAGCCAGACTTCTGTTTTTGCTTGAGTAAATTTTAAAAGAAAGCAAAACTATTAGGTTAAATTTTTTTATCTATTTCTCTAAATGTGTAATTTTTAAGATGCAGTTGTAATACTTCTTAAAGAATATGACTTTCATTTATTTAAAGGTATTTCACTCTTCTTATGAATAGACCATGAAAATGGTGACTTAGTATTGAGTTGAAGTGATCTGCTGTAAATTTCTTGAACTGAATATAAACTGCCACAGTCTGGCTGGGCGAAATAACCGGGGGGCGAGTGACAAGGAACTTGTGAAGATTGATACAGCGGGAGCCGCTTTATTGTAGGACAGTAGAGGTATATATACATTACTGAATACACAGCTTGACTTAATTAACATAAACTAGATACAGCAGTCAACCAATAAGGAATCCTCATCATCTTAATGATTACACACAGCTTAACTTAATTGACATAATCTAGACACAGCTGTCAGTCATTAAGGAATCTTTATCATCTTAATGGCTTGCTGGAGTTACTTCTCAAACCACTCCTCTTGGCAAAGTGCCAGGCGCCATCTTGACTTGTTTACAGACCCTAACAATAAACTATTTCACATTCTTGCTAAAAAGAATGTTCTTCCTTGCATCTATCCATCCAAGCCAGTTCTCAAGACTTTACTAAAAAATTGCACCTCCTCAGTAAAACTCCCAAGATCAGTTAAGAATATGCTCTTTCTCTCTCAACTCATTCATGGTTTTTGAGATTCCAAGATAACAGTAACCATTAATCATTCAGTTGTGCTTACCTTATTTTATACTCTGCAACTAATTTATGAGCTATCAGGGGAGGGACACATTTTCTAGGTTTCTGCTAAGTGGCTTCAGTGTGTAATTTCTTAGATGTGGCATGCATTCAATAAATGGAAGATGAGTTTCATTCAGATTCCAATCTTTTAATAAAAGAAAGTGGCAACTGTATTATACTCCTTTAACAAGGGCTGAAAGACCATACTTACCATTGATTGAGTGCCACTGTATATTAGGGTCTTTTCAGAAATTTTCTCTAAGCCTTATGGTGTCTCCCTAAGATTTCAGTAGCCCCTAATGTGTCCATGAAGAAAGAGACACTCTGAGAGGTTAAGATATCACTCTTTGTTACTCTCCTGGAAAACTGAGGACCTGACCCTCAAATTCAGGTTTGGATGATTCTGAAAAACCTCTGCAGTTGTCCCCACAACAGTTTCCATTATAGAAGGGTCAAGGGAAATACATATTAAAATTATTCAGAAAGTGTCATATTTGTACTGTTTTTTCTGTTTGTTTACCTTTTTGTTTCCTTAGCTATGATTTCAATGAGATTTATTTTTTAGAAATTTAAGCCACTGAATAATATATATAATTCTCAGGCTGTAAAATAAAAGCTGCTAAATAATAAAAAAGATTTTTTTCCATTAAGAAAAGAAAAAGTTTCTTTTAATCAGTGGGTATATGCTAAACAATAAAGTGTTTTCTATATTGCTTTGGGTAAATTTATTCAAGACTACCCATGCATATCAAAATATTATATCTCAGTTTTAATGACTAGATTTGTTATAATTGTTTTGAAACTGCAAAACATAGGGAAGCATTTTATACAATCAAGAAGTATGCACTGAAAAGAAGTGAGAGGCTAAACTGATTTGCAGAATCAACTCCTGCTACTTATATATGATAGCATAGTAATGAGAGGGAGATTAAAGATAATAAAATCCTTACAAATTCAAAGTAATTCTACATTATTTAAGACATTTGCAATGCAGCATTTGTAATTATCAATTATTACTTTTAATATGTTTCTTTATAAACTTTTCAAATTATTTCTCTAGCTATTCCCAACAACCGTAGGAGCTCAGCTTTAAACCTCTGATGTGTCCAGGGGGAGATGGGCTACATCAGAAATAAACTTGGTGCGGTAAAGAGGTAAACTATCAGCAGTCTTAACCATGAAGTCTGAGCAGGCATAGAAGAATGATTTATTTTGCCTATATTTTGCTACTCAAGATTCTGAGTCTGTAGGTATAACTGGGAAATAAATACCACCAGGTCAGTGAGTCCTAAATGAGGGAAGAAATGGGCATGTAAGAATTACCTGGAGATATTGGGAGCATTTGCCCAGCTATTTTTAGTTCTCCTGAGATTGATGTATGCCCACCTCCCACCAGCAGCTGTTCATCAGTAGCTATTGATTTTTATTGTGATTCACTCCTTTTTAACCCCTAGAGTGTTAGAGATAATAAATAAATAAATAAATAAATTTATTTATTCATATAAATTACTAGTCGAGTCACGGGGAAATGTGGGGCCAGGTGAGCAATATGGGTAGAAGCATTGGGGTTGCAGGAGATAGTTCTGGTTTGAAACAGGTATATACACTTATTTCACTTATTCCACCCCCTATGAAGGAGGAATTAGCAAAGATTAATAGGACAATGGATCTAGAACAAGAGGCACCAGGTAAGTTCTCAGCACTTGTTTCCCAATAAGGGGGAATCTCAGAAGAAAATGCCAAGGATCAGAGGCTTCCACTAGTGGCTCAAGACAATTTGATTCCTAATTCACCAAATGTTGGGCATGAGCTCTATAATATACTTCTTCTCTTGGTTGTAGAGAATGAGTTATAACTGGATCTTATAAAGTGGGGATCTCTGAGAAGGACTGAGAAAGACAGAAACTTAGAGATAATGATGCAGAGATCCTATTATGAATGATTATTGTGGCAGCACAAAATGCCTGGAAAATAAAAAAGTTATCCTAAATTGCAAGTTGTCATTTTGTCATTGCTGCTATGCAAACCTTTCATGGAGGTCCCCACAAACACATACAAAAAAAGAAGAAGAAGAAAATTATCGAGGTTCTAAAAGCAAATCAGGGGCTGGGGATGTGGCTCAAGCGGTAGCGCTCTCACCTGGCATGCGTGCGGCCTGGGTTCGATCCTCAGCACCACATACAAACAAAGATGGTGTGTCTGACGAGAACTAAAGAATAAATATTAAAAAATTCTCTCTCTCTCTCTCTCTCTCTCTCTCTCTCTTTAAAAATAAATAAATAAATAAAAGCAAATCAAAATTATTTCTGATAGATAATTTAATTTTCTGTATAGAAAATCAGAGCAATTTTAGAGATGTTAGAACCAATAAGAGACTTCAAAAATGATGCTAGATGCAAGAAAATTATACAAAGAATGTCAGCAATGACCAAATAGGGAAAAATATGATTAAAAAATTTCATTCCTGATAGAAACAAAAACTATGAAGTACATAGAGGAAAAATTTTTACTAATGAAAATCATGTCTGGGGGAAATAAGAAACTCGTTAAAGTCAAGAAGACAGACCTAAATAGATGCAGTTATTCACATATACTGTCATGAAGATATCAAATCATCTGAAATTAATACCTGAATTAAAAATATAAATATTCCAAACAGTAATTCTATAGTTCCTGAAATTAAAAAAACAAAAAAGAAAATTTGAGCAAGAATAAGATTAGAAGCAGTTTAGGGATCATTCCCCCATGTTTAAAGACTTAACAATAAAGCCACAGTAATTAAAACAAGATGTTATTGACATAGATCTAAAAAACAGGACAGAGGTACAGAGGAAGAACTGCACCCAAACAAAGTACACTTCATTGAATAGTACCTTCCATTCCAGATGATTTCATGTCCACCCAGAATCTCAGGATGTAGCCTCTTTGAATATGATGCGGAGATGTAATGCTTTAGTCAGCTTTTTTGCTGCTGTGACTAAAGGACCTGACCAGAACAACCGTAGGGGAGGAAATGTTTATTTGAGGGCTCAAGGTTTCAAAAGTCTCGATCCATAGACAGCAGGCTCCATTCCTCAGGGCTTGAGGTGGGGCTAAACATCATGGCAGAAGAGTGTATTAAAAGGAACTGGCTCACATGATTCGGAAGGAGAGAGAGAGAGAGAGAGAGAGAGAGACACTCCACTCTCCACAAAATATATACACCATAGCCACACCCCCCAAAGAACCACTTCCTCCAGCCATACCCAACCTGCCCCCAGCAACTACTCAGTTAATCCTATCAGGGATTAATTCACTGATTAGATAAGACTCTAACTAGATTGTTTTCCCTCCAAATCTTTCATTGTCTCACAATGCAAACCCAAACATGTAAATATTTCAAATAAGGTCACATGGGACCTGACTGGACCCAAATCCAAGGCGTGGTATTTTAGAGAGGAAACCCTGTGAAGACAAGAAGACAATCATGTAATGACGGAGACAGAGGTTGGAGTGAGGCATCTACAAGCCAGGAACACCAGCAACACCAAGATTGCTAGAAACAATCAGAAATTAGAAAGAGGCAAGAAAGTATCTTTCTCAAGAGCCTTTAGAAAAAGCATGGCCCAGCCAACCCCTGACCTAGGACTGCTCACTTCCTGGGCAGTGAGGCAAAACATTTCTGTTGTCTTAAGCCAGACTGTGGCAATTTGTTGTGGCACCTCTAGGAAACTAATATACAAACACATATATTGGAGATGTACACAGGGCTGCATGTTCTGGGATGGTACAACTTATGTAGAACACAAGAATGGTGCCCCCATGGAGTTGTGAAGAGTAGCAGCTTCTTTATGAGGGAAAGAAGAGGCAGTACAAATTAATGTACAAAATATTAACTTGGCAGTGAATCAGGCTGGAACTAAGGGCTAATCATGATAACAGCCTCATCTCAAATCATATGAAGCAATTCAGTATGGATGGATTACTGGCCTAAACAAGAAAAAAAGATTTTAAAATTCTAAAAGAAGGTACTGAATAGTTTTATATCATTGAGGTTAAGAATTATTTCTTAAGCATAACACACACACACACACACATACACACAATAAATAAATAAATAAACCCAAACTTCTTCAATAAGTTTGACTATTTTGAAATTTAAAATTTCTGCAAAACAAGTAGCAAAGTGAAAATACAAGAAACTGAACAAGAGATTTTTGCATTGTGTATTCCATATGTAAAACTGATATCTAGAATATATGAAGAATTCCTAGAAGCCATAAGAAAAAGATAAAAAATACAAAAGAAAAAAATAGCAAAATATGTGAACAGGTAAGTCACAAATTTATAGCCATGAAATTTGATTCTATCTCTGAGGAAAAATTTAAAAAGTTTGATAATACTAATGATTGGCTAGAATATAGACACATGAGAATTATCATTCATTGCAAGTCGGGGTATAAATTTAGTAGGGCTATTTGGCAATATCTAGTAAAATTAAAGAGACATGTCCTCAGAATCCAGCAAGTCCACCTTCAGGTGTATTCTCTAGGGAGACTTAAACAGGGACACAAAGAATCACAAAGTATATTCACTGTGTACCATATGGCATAGCAAAATTCTGTAAACAAGGTTAAGGCCTATGAATCAGATCATTGGTAGATCAATTGTGCCATATTTATGTAAATATTTATATACTCTATAAATATATAATCATTTATACACATATAAAAAACTATTCACAGGGAAAAATATATAAATAATAATAATAATAATAATAATTTTTTAAACTCTGCTATAAAGAATGCATGCTATATAACATCACCATGTACAATTTTAAATCTCATAAAAGAACCATAATATTTAAAAAAAATGTGTGTTGTAAAAGCAGGAATAAAAAAAATATGTTATTTTTAGTTAACATGTATGTTGCGGTGACATAAAAATGGACTATAAGAATAATACAGACTTTGGGTTAATATTTACTTATTGGGAAGATGAGAGAGGAGTGAGATGGGTGCTTTAATATATATTTTACTTCCATTTTTAATCTAAAGTAAATATGACAAAAGTTGGTAATAAATTTATAATAAGCTCTGATTTAGGATAGTTCATGACATCTGATGTAATTTTTCTGATCTTTTTGTGGGCTTAAAATAAGTGGCAAATAAGACAGAGACAGAGAGAGAAGATGAGGGAGGCAGCAAGGTGATATATTCTGAGATGGGCAGGTTATGAGCTCACCAAAGCAGCAGTGTAGTTGGTAGAGGGAGCTTGGCTGTTGTGCACAGGCAGACAGGTAAATTCTAGCTTCTTTCAGTTGAACTACATAACTATTACAGACTCTGCCTACCCACCAGAAGATGGATGAATTAAAACTTAACTGAAAGTGTTGTGTGAAGAGCAAACAGAGGAAAATGTGAAATGCCCAAAGCATGCTCCCAGGGTCCACTGACTGTGCCTGGTCAGGGGAGCCCACCTTCACATCCTTAAGGCAGTGGAAACAATGGAGTCTGTGCAGAATACATTCCACCTTAACTCACTGGACAGAACTGAATTCCTTGTTCTGGTTCAGCTTTTTACCCCTTTTCCATTTCAGTAAAAGTAATTTTGAAAAGAGATTAAATGCCTTTGGCATAAAGAAAGATGCAAACTATAGAGAAAATTGTAGGGATTCAGTTTCCACCAAAGTATCCATTAGAAAGGTAGGTGAGGAAGTTCCCATGGCTGTGTATTTAAGCTCAAGTCACTTACTTAGGAGATCATGGCACAGGCCTTTCACCCTTAGTTGTTAATGACCTTACTTTAAAGTACTGAATGGAACACGCAGTAGGGTCAATTGCAGACTCAATGACAAGAATTAAAGCACAAAGCTCCCTAATGAGATCTGCACTTATTCCTTGTGGTTCAAGGAACACTGTAGTTAATAGTTTACAGCCTGCAGGGTCAATCCCCTTGCAAAAGCAGAGTTAACTTAGGCATTCCCTGGGCTGTATAAACAACACTGTCTGTAGTAGGAAGCTTGACCCTCCTTTTATCATGCCAGGAAATTCTTGGACTGCAGCCAGGGTCTGATATTTATGGTTCCATAAGCATTTGACTCTAAAAGTCTCTAATGCTGGAAAATGACCACTGGTCAGTTGCTAATACATGAGTGGTAGAATAAAGTTGCCCTTTAAGAGAGGGCAAAGGGGAGAATGCTCATGAGAATAATGTGCAGCAAGCATGACATCTACCTACAGAGTAAATACATACATGTGTTTAATACATACCTATGACAGCCCTTTGTGTGCATGTGTGTGTGTGTATCTACAGAGATGCTAAAATGTTAAACTAAATGCTTTAAAAATTTAAACAGCATCTACTTTTTCTCTCTATAAAAAGAGAACAAATACTACATGTTATTTATCAAAATAGTGAGATATAGGTTCTATCCCAGTAGAAAGTAACTTCCTTGAGTTCCTTGGGTTGAAGGGAAAACTGGAGAGCTGCTTTCATCCATTTTTCTCTGCTCTGTCTGTATAAAAAAAAAAGAGTGGGGTGGGGGTGTTCTTCAGAATAACCCAGAAATTGTTTATTCTCTTATTAAAAATAAATAAATAAATAAAAATAAAAGAAAGATTTTACAAACTTTTTTGGACATGATATCCCCATATCTAAAAACACAATTCTTCATTTTGAAATCCATTAATCAACCTTTCTAAGCATTTTTAAATCACATAGGATTCCTAATAACGGAATCAGAAGCTGTGGTTGCGTACATTTTCTAGACATCCTGTCTCCACGGTAACCTGTTTCCTCCTGACAGGCTGGAGGGGCTGGAGAGAAGTGAGAAGATGGAGACAAGATGAAGTCACATCCAGGGACGAGGGGGCCACTGGCTGATGGATCGATTCCGACAAGAATAAAACAATTCATTGAAATCAATGTCAGCAACACGCAGGTGCGTCTCAGAATTCGTGCTGCACAAGAGTTGCAAACATTGCACTGTTTTTCTCAGTAACAGTAGTGTCCAATATTCAGATTAGACACTATTTTTTAAGCCTGAATTCCATAGTAAAACGTCACCCAGAAATCTTCAGCAGGTTATTCTGGTCTACACAATTCAGGCAAATGCAGAGAAACCATAGGCATATTGCTGGAACTAATGGATATCTTGCCAGAAACTTTTGATGTGATTAGAAGGAAGATGGAATCTCCTTTCCAGGCATATTTGAAACTATCTAACTTGCCTACCAGCAGGAATGCTCTCCAATGCGAAGTGGCCCTAGTTCGAACAGAAATGACAATGTGGAAACCACCCAAACTGTGCCCAACCCGTGTGTTCTGCATTTGGTGTGAGTTAAAAGACACTGGGCAGGGACATCAGACTGTTCAGGGTTCACAATGGATTAAAACTCAGTTCTCAAAGCACTGGGGCCCAGCACCTAGTGAATTGACACACATGACTCTTTCCTGCCTCTATCTCCCTCCTAACCTAACACCTAAGTCCTGCCCCCTCTACCAGTATAAAGACAATGCGCTCCTCACCTGAAAGAGCCTGGCATCCTGGAGACAACTGACCTGCAGAGACAGAATCCTCAATAACACCCACTTATGTCCTCTGCACAGTCACTTATGCTGAGCTCTAGACAACATGTCAACACGAGATTTGCCACATCCTAATGAAGAAATGTTTTTATTACTATTATAGTAGTAGTATTTCCATTTGAAGGAAAAGGAAACAGACTTATCAAAATTTAAGTATGTACAGAGAGTATACATGGGGAATCCAACCTTAGCAGCATCACTTTGAAATCTTTGTTCATCATACATATTCTACTGCCTAAGATTAATAAGTTTTTGCCATTTGCTGGATATGAAATTGGGGCCAGTTAGAGATGCTCTGAATATCATCCTTTTTATAAAGTAGGATCATCATTTTTGCTGCTTTTTTTCAAAAGAATCTTACAGTCTACTTGAGGTGTGAGGCTACTTACTGGATTATATAACGGAACAAAAAGGGGAAGGGGAATGGTAGAAAGATTTTTTAAAGAAAAGAAATCAAATATAAATGTTCTAGGATATATAAAAATAACTATAAATGAAAAAATCCTCTAGGGTAATAGTGTAAGCTGGTTGTGCTTAGTGAGCATTAATTGAGATGAAGTGATCAGCAAAGGCCTCTCATGAAGGTGACATTTGACTTCCTGGGATCTGATAAACAAGAATTTGTCCTGCATGTGAAGTCCATTCCTAAGAGTAGGGACACCAGATAAAAATCCTGAAAACAGGAAGAAATGAATGTGGCTGGAACAGACATATCCATTAGGAGAGTGAGAGGTAGGAGGCTAGTGGGCTCTGGCCACTACTCTGGATCCAGAGTTTGGATCTGAGTCCATCCTCTTCTATTGATTCAAATATACTTTCCCTTTGCTTACATGTGTCATCACTGCAAAGTAGGAAGACCAGATTCCTGTCAACAGTCATGGCAAGTCTCTGGAATAAGAACCCAAAGATGCAGAAATTGAGTGGACAAGAGAACATACCTTGAGGGAGCTAAGTGTTAGACCAGTTTATTTACTGCCATAGATGTTTTTTTTTCCTGGAGTAGGAGGGAGTTATTTGTTTGTTGGGTTTTCATTTATTTTGTTCTTTCCCCTTTTCCTTTCATTGGAGAAAATGCAGATGATGAATGTGAGAGAACATTTTATTCCAACAAAGAGACTGAAAGATTTTGTGAAGCTCTAATACCAAGCCCCTAAAAACATTTATTAATTCACTCAGCAAACTTGTGGTAAGTACTGGGACCGTCACTGAAACCAGTTGTCCCTGCATTTCTAGCTCATAGGACCATGACTTTTTGTGTGTGACATCATAATGCTCAACCCCAAACAGTATGTTCAGTTCCCCAGCTCCTCAATTTATTTTCCAGGTGTGGAAGACCATATGACTTGGTTCTGGACAAGGAGACATAAATGTAAGTTACTGGTAAAATGTAGGCGTTCTCACATTAAAGTGCCTTGCAGACCTCCAGCTGTAGTGGGTGCAGCTGACTGAGGTTGCAGCTGCTGTGCACACACATCCAACTGGACATCTCCTAGGAGTCCAGGCTTCCTTATGTTGCTCCCATCCAATGATAATGTGGCAGAGACACTGAGGCAGGCCTGTTCCTAGGAGACATGGGATTCCTCTGAAAGGAGCCCTGAGTGAAGTTTCCTTGACATTCCTGCCAACTGAATCACAGACTAAGATGTATCCACCAGCTATCTTTCTTTCTCTCATTCACTCAGAGTCAGATTTGCATCATGGACTTGCTATTCTTCCAGCCTCTGCCAGTTACCTTGCATTGTCTCTTCCAGACATTTCATGTTGGATATTGTCCTGGTTCTGATATCTGCTTCTCAGAGAACCCAGCCTAACACAAGAAGTATATAACTTGTATGTTGTTATAAGAAAAGCTTTAAGTAAAATAAGTGAAAAAAAGTCAAGGTTTGTAACAGCATACAGAATGTGCTACCTATTATGTTAGGATGAAGAGAAAATGAAAATATAAGTGCATGTTTGTCTTATGTGCAACAATAGTAATTATACATGGGGTGTATATATGCAGAAGCTGGAGGGCTGATGGAAGACAGGAAGAAAGTAGTATCTTTTAATTCTATCTTTTTACACATTTTTGGTTGTTAACTGAGTGAAGATATTATACATATAATTTTATTAAAATAAAAGATTCAGTGTCTTAAGAAACAAATCAAATTTGGGGAGTTCTGATTGCTCTGGAACTTGTGACACGTATTTTCAATAAGGCAATTTAAGAATTGGAAAAGCTTTTTTGTAAGTCATAAGAAGACATCAATTACTCAACTCAGTTGCATGCTAGAGCCCCAAAGCAGCGACACTCCTTATGAAGCTGTGAAAACTATTTAACACCCTTCTAACAGGATTCTATAACCACTCACAATATGCACAGGCACATCAACAGAACCTCCATTCAGAATCTGAAGCTACCATCTTCTGAATTGACTCTTTCCTAAATTTAAGTATCTGGCCATGATAGTCCCTGATATTAATTCAAAAATTCTAAAAATGGCAGGTTCAGAGAGTCCCACGAGAACCCGAATTAATCTCCTCTCAAGAAGGTGGCTGTTCAATGGGATACACAACCTTGTTTCCCCTGCTCAGAGCATCATTTAGAGATATAAGTTAGAGTCTCTTCCTCCAAAACAGTTTGCAGTGTTATGCTACTTGCAAGAATGGGAACCAAATTGTTAATAGAAGTGTTTTATTAATATGCTTAATAAAGATTTTATTAAAACTTGATAAATTATATATCTTTCAGAGACAGTTTGGGGAAAAAAGATGTTTGTGATCTTGCATACCGTCTCACACTAAAATTAACAAGGATATTATTTAACCATGATTGTTTTTGAGGGGAGAAGATAACGAGTATTGTCAAGATTAAATATTCAAAATTTTATATATTCAGGAATTCAAGTAATACATGTATAATATGCTTAGGAGAACACTATAGTTTTAAAAGTGACAACCTGGGACATTTAGACAATACAGCTACTGTTTGAGTCTCCAAATATCATCCACCATTGCTTTAAGCATGAATTCTTTATATTAGAAAGTATCTGTGTTCCATGGCAGAGCACTTGCCTAGCATGTATAAGGCACTGAGTTCAATTCTCAGCACCACATGTAAATAAATAAAATAAAGGTCCATTGACAACCAAAAAAATATTTTAAGAAAGAAAGAAAACTTGGTCACATGGAGGCCTTTTTCTATTAAGTCTAAAGAAAACCTTAGAGGTCTTTTTGAAGATAATTTTTGGAAAAAGGCCACTCTTTACTGAGCTCCCACTATATTCTAGGCTCTGTGTTAGGGACTTCATATAGATTATCTCCAAATTTTACAGTATCTCTATATTAGGTAGGTATTTTTCTTCTCTACAGATGAAATTCTAGAATCAACTCATAGGAAGCAGATCAAGAATTTAAACTCATGTTCTTTCTTCTCTGTGAACTGCCTCCCAGCATTGGTAAAGAAAAAGAACACTTCACAATACCTGGCACAAAGTGTATGTCCAATAAATGTGAGGTTCCTTGTTACTGTGTTTTATTCTCTAGGCACAGAATTCACCCATCTGTCCTGAAGCTATTCAAATAATCAAATTTCCATTTGCTTTTAAATTAGATTTGTTGTTGACCTAAGGAAATCAAATAGGAGATGTTGCTCTTTCTATGTCATTCAAGTCATATTTTGCAATCATATTGGAGCCAGTGCAGGTGGAAGACCCCCACCTTGTAGGGAAGACAGCAGGCCTGGTGATACTGTCCAAAGCATTACTTTGAATGTCAGAAAATAAGCTTCAGGGTGACTTTCTCTACCAATATCAGAAAACAAACACACTATGGGCAAGGTAGGCATAACCATGCATAACTGGGCTGTGGTTAACTTTCACCGAGTCTTACAAAGAAAACTGAGTTCATGCAATAGGAATCAGAGCTCCAAAGTGTTAAAGTTCTAGGAATAAAGTACTTAGAAATCTTTGATAAGGACATTGGAGACCACATTATATTTGCATATTTTTTTGTTTTACATTGCTATATGGCAATTAAACAATACAGAATATTTGTTCAACATGAAAAAGTAAAAACAAAAACACTGCTAACAATTGTTATGTATCCTTCTATCTTAAAATTTGTGATACATATAAAGACATATCCTTTTTTGCCTCATGGGCAAACATACTTTATTCATGATTCTGGATCTTGCCTTTGCATTAAATGTACCTTCAAGATTTTGCTCAGTGAGTACACAAGATTGCATTGGTCAAGGTTGCCAATTGTCAGCAACAGAAATCTGAGTGATTAAACAGCATGGCATTCGTGAAAGTATATTGGGTATATTTCTGAATGAGATGGCCTCACAGTGAAACCTGGAGACTTTTCAACATGGATTTACTCCAAAACCTCATTGTTGTGCTCCTCTGCTAAAGGCACCATCTCTGGGTGCAGTCCTCTTCTTTCCTCAACTGACATGACAGTTACCAACCCTTGGATGATGTTACCAGAAATACTGCCTCTTCTGCCAGTGCAGAAGAATGAGGACTTCAATCACCACCCTCATTAGAATGACTTTTGTGCACACCCTGTGTTATGGTTTCAATATTAGGTTTCCCCTAAAAGCCTATGTGTGAGACAGTGCAAGAAAGTTTAGAGGTAAAATGATTGGGCTATGAGAGCCTCAACCCAATCCGTGAATTATCCTCTGTTAGGGTTTAACTGGATGGTGATTGTAGACAGGCAGGATATGGCTGGAAGAGGTGGGTCATTAGGGATGTGCTTCGGGATATATATTTTGTGAGTTAGGCTTAGTCACTCTTTCTCTCTTCTTTCTGGTCCATGTCCTGAGCCACTTCCCTCCGCTATACTCTTCTGCCATGATCTGTCTCACTTCCGGCCCCAAAGAATGGAGTCAGCTGTCTATGGACTAAGACCTCTGAAATCATGAGACCCAAACTTTTCCTCCTCTAATTGTTCTTGTCAGGTCTTTGGTTACAGCAGCGAAAAAGCTGACTAAAACACTGTGCTTCTTCAGATGGCAAGTTTCCAATTTAAAGGCTGTGGTCAAAGAAAGCAATCAACAGAATAAAAAAAACAACCTACAGAAAGAGAGAAAATGTTTGCAAAGTGTACATTTGACAAGGGATTGATATCATGAATATGTAAGAACTCAAACAATTCAATAGCTAAAAAAAAACCCACAAATAATCAATTTAAATATGGGCAATAGATCTAAGTAGACATTTCTCAAAGGAAGACATATACATGGACAAAAGTACATCAAAAAAATGTTCAGCATCCTAATCATCAGGGAAATGCCAATCAAAACCACAAAGAATCTTACCTTACTCCAGTAAGTATGGCTCTGATCAGAAAGACAAAAGATAACAAGTGCCGGTAAGGGTATGGAGAAAAGGGGACACTTGCATGTTGTTGGTGGGAATATAAATTAGTACAGTCATTGTGGAAAGCAGTATGAAGGGGCCGAAAAAAACTACCATATGATCCAGCATTCCCACTACTGAACATGTAGTCTAAGGAAATGAAATCAGTATGTTGAAGAACCATCTGCATTCCCATGTTCATTGCAGTACTATTCAAAATAGTCAAGAAATGGAAATAACCAAATTGTCTCTCAACTGATAAGTGGATAGAGAAAAGTGTAGTACATATACATAAAGAGAATACTATTCAGCTGTAAAAAAGGACAAAATCCTGTCATTTTTAATGATACACATGGAACAGGAGGTCACTGAGTTAAATAAAAGAGACACGTAAATAAAAGTACTGCATGATCTTTCTTACATGTGGAATCTAAAAAAGGTGATCTCAAAGAGTTAAGTATAGAATCGTGGTTACCAGAGGCTTGGAGAGTAAGGGAGATGGGGAAAAGATGATTAATAGGTACTAAGTTATAGTTAGGGAAAACAATTTTTTTGTGCTATGGCACAGTAGGATAACTATATATAGTTTTATATATATATATATATATTTGGAATGTTTTCAGCATAAAGAAATGATAATTGAGTGGATAGATATATTTACCCTGGTTTGAACAATATGTGTATACATATATCAAATATAATATGATAGTCCATAAACATGTATGATGATTTATATGTTAAAATAAATAGGTTTAAGAAAATAAATAGATAAATGCAAAATGTTTAAATATTATTAAGTCTTTGGAAACTCACTCTGAATGGGAGATCTAAGAAAAGAAAAAAGGAGGGAGAGAAGAAAGAAGGAAGGAAAGAAGGAGGGAAGAAACATGAGCAACCATCCAATAAAATATTTTTTTTCTTTTAAATTAGTATATGTTGATAGCTCTCTCAATACAAAGTTAATCCCTAATTATGAGTCTAAATAGTACTTCAGTAGATATCCTTATTCAAAAAATTTTAAGTATGAATAGAAGGTAAATTCATGGAAATAACGTTTCATGATAATCAAAGACCATGCATGTCTCTAAGATTGATAATCATTATCAGGATGACTTCCAGAATATTGTTCCAATGTACACTCCAGAGTAGCAGTGTGTAACCCAGTCAACACTGGATAATTGGATCCATTTATTGCCAACCTAGCAGATACAAAAGTAGCAACTTTTGGCTCCAAATCCAACTTCTTGAGTTATAGAGTGAGGCTGAACATTGTTTTCTCATATATTCCTTTCTTTTTCTTTTCTTTTTTTTTTTAGAGAGAGAGAGAGAGAGAATTTCTTAATATTTATTTTTTAGTTTTCAGTGGAAACAACATTTTTATTTTGTTTTTATGTGGTGCTGAGGATCTAACCCAGCGCCCTACGCATGCCAGGCGAGCACATTGCCGCTTGAGCCACATCCCCAGCCCTATTCCTTTCTTATCTAGTAAATACTTGCTATATTTTTGTCAGATTATATTGTCTAATTCCTATAGTAAATTGTTGGTTCATTAGATTTAACTTCTATCCAGAAACTTGTTCCCTTAATTGGAAATTTGCTAAGTTGCTACTTTGAAACTCCACAAAAGCCACAGATCCTTGCTGGTGATCATCTTTCCCCCACATAATTATTTTAAGCAAAATTACTAAGAATATATTGCCTTAAAGTCAGGGACTACTTGTTTATATTAAAGGAGGACAGTTGGGGGAAGAAGGAACCCAGTTCTTCTCTTTCTGAGCCTAGTGTGTAGCCCTACTATAACAATAGTGCTACCCAAAAGGAAAGGTCTTCTTCATAAAATCCCTTCAACAACCAGCACAATTTTATCTCCTTCCCCAGAAAGTAGGAAAATTTGAAAATCCAACTCTGCTAACAGTTCAACAGCATCTTGAACATGTCTAATCATGTGTGTTGGCATAAACAAAACATGAGGATTTGGGCAAATGGAGACACAGCTGGGATCATTTAAGGCGGAAGCCAGATGGGTATAGGTCCTAGATCAGTGTCCTCCATGTCTGGCTGCCCAGCCCAGCAGGATGTACATCACCTGGCAACCAGATCCTATTCCAGACCTACGGAATCAGACACTTAGATGTGGAACATGGTTCGCAGCAACCTACTTTAAGGACCCTTTCAGTTCATTAGAACACAGCCTGAGGTTTGAGAACTGGCTAGAATAAACACAAGCTGTGGTGGTTCAACTTCTCTACTTTATCTGGCAGTCTCTGTCAATATTTCTTCTCTCTGAAGATGTTAGAGAAGAAGTCACTGCCTCCAAAAGCCGTCACAGGGAATACTAGCTCCCTTGGATAACCCAGTCCTACCCCTGGGTCATAGAAAACTGCTAAAGCAAATTTCTGGAGCAAATTTGAATTTCAGCCAAGCTCTTTAAAGTTTTGCTGGGTACTCTGACATACCTGAGTAAGAAAGGAGTGTTCAAGGCATGTATATTTACACATCCACATACACAACTGTGTCCATCAGAAAAGGCACCACCTGCGGAGTACAGCTGTCCAAGAGAAGTGAAAGATTTGCCTCCATTAAGTTGGCTCACTGTGTTGTAACTATATTTTTGGACTTCCCCTTATCACAGTGTGACGTCCATTTGCACACCACGTTTTTCCAGTGACTGAAAAGTGATCGCCGCAGCTTGGCAGCCTGCAATGCTGCACAATCATTTATTTCTCACAGCACTCTATCCTGGACGTTCCCATTGAGCACAAAACCTTTGAAGTCCATGGTGCATATAATTCAGCTGACAGTGGGATTGGAATAGAGTCCATCTAAATAAAGTCCAATCCTGAGCAGGCATCAAAATATCTCTTCTATAATTGGCAAGTGCTATTATTCTCCTGAGCTATTAAAAAAAAAAAAAGAAAGATAGACATTTTCTAGGTTACATATTTTATCGACTCTTGCTGTAATGATTTTTCTTTACTTTTGAAGGAGTTCTTATGTCTCAAAATCTTCAACTGCTCTCAAAATCTCTCAAACTTTGACTTCCTTTATATTTACCAATGTGCCCACTAAGAAAACAAGGAAATATTTTTGAGACATATCTCAAGCTTTTTGACCTGTGAGGGTTGCTTTCCTTTCCCCTGAGCTTTTCTATCTAATTTGTGTAAATTATTTTTAAATTGGGGTTCATTTACTTAATGTTCAATGTTGGCCATGACACCCTAAAGCAATTTCAGAAGACAGGGGTAGTTCCAGGATACAGTCTCTTCTCTGAATGGACCTGTAAGAGGAAGGATGGGAGGCAAATTTAGAAACAGAGAGCAAGGAGGCTTATTGTTGTTCTAACATGGCAAACACTGAAATAGTTATAATAACAGCCTTCAGCTTTCAACTTCTGCTCCTCATGGACCCCAAGTTAGCATTTGAAACGTTCTGTCTATGTTACTATTTTTAATTCCAGGTTATAATATAAGTAAACCTGGCCTAAGAAACACCTGGGGTAATTTAATAATAAGGCAGGACACAAAAGATGCTAACAGTTGGCACTAGGGCATAAAAACACAGAGAATATAAAATGTAATAGCAATTGCCAAATGTAATACAATTTCATGAAAATGCAATTAAATCAGGTTGGATAAATAGCTTCCAGGATATAATAGCAAGAAGAGAGAGTTCATTTCAATGAAGTGAAAATGGCAAAAAAACTGAATAAATAATTTAAAGCTGGAAATGAAAAAGTTCCGTGTGGAGTTTAGAAGACAATTGAGCTCATCTGACCTTGTGCAAGTCAGTTAACCTCCTGGGGCCTCACATTCCTTATTAGGGGAAAGTGAGGACAGGAGGGAGGGTTAGACTACTGATCTCAAAGGTCTATTCAAGTTCTGAATTTCCCTCCTGGGCTTGGAAGGGAATGGAAATGTAGGGCATCAACACAACAACATTAGTGGCTCTGGAAAAGAAATGCACATATACAAACTGTGAATTTGGGTTTCATATGAAGCATTGATTTTATCCCCTGGGATCCTTTGTTAATCTCTACAAAAATAGAAGATAAGAATAAGTGCTTGCAATAGTTTAATTTCTGTGTTCCATCATTTCCTAGCTACAGTTTCCTCTTATCTAGGGTTACAAAAAGGCGGTCTGCATACAGATAAACCATCCCATGTGGCTAATGCCACTCTGCAGTTTCAGGTTCAGTCACTCTCTTCATTTTTCTGCCCATCTGCTGCTTTTCATTCACCTGATCCTCCAGGATAGAGAAACTAGCTGGGTGCTAATCAGTGGATGGGGAAAGAGGAAGCTGTGTTACTGCAAACCGGATAGATCATGGATCATGGGTCAATCAAGCAAGGGCTCTAGTGAGAGATGTTAGAAATTTAATTCATTTAACCACGAAGACATGCTGAAAGAAAGCAATGCCTTCACGCAACATATAGACACAAGTCAATCACAGAGAGCAGGGGGGAATATTGTTCTTCCCATGCTTATTCATAAATCCATGAGTTCTTGAGGGAAAAAAAAAGAGGTATTTCTAATCTCACCTTTTTTTTTTTTTTGCCTGCAATATAATGTAATCAAAAAGACAATTGATCCTATATTCTTTATTGTCAGCTAAGGAAATGTTTTCTCACTGTCTTCTTCCAAAGTAATTTATCAGCAAACATGGAAGTAAAACTGGATCTTTGTCAAGAAAGGCCATTGATTATGCCTACTAATGCTCAAATTCCTGGTTGGAAATGTATTTATTTGCTAATTACATGATATTTATTTATATTTATTTGTATTTTATTTTAAATGTATTTATTTGCTAGTTACATGATAATTATAACCATTGACCCTTTAATGGCATTGATAATTCCTCCTTAGTAGGAGTAAGACAGGGAGTATTGTGGAAATTTAAGTCACTACTGTACTATAGCAATGAGATTAGACAATGTACTCTGTAATCAGAGTGCACCATTTCCTAGTCATGGGGCCCTCCAAATTGCTGTATAATATATTCTTTGAATGCTAGTATCCTGAAATGTAAAGACAGTGATATTCACAGTAACACCTACCTTATAGGTATACAATGGTGGTTAAATGAGATGCTATAAGTGTTTGGAAGTGCCTGGAACATAAATAAGTACTGTGTGGGAGCAAATATTACAAGGAACAGGATATAGGAGGGACTAATAATAGCAATAAGAATAGTCCCTAAAAGTTCCAATTTCAAAAGTCCTGATTATAGAAAATCAGTGCCCACTATTTTGTTCTCCTAGTCAAATATTCCTCACCCTGTCATAGATTATTTAAAAAGCATCCCTGTGAGCTTATACTATGTGTTTTCTATGTGGAAACAAGAAAGGGAAGTTGTTTCATACTCCCAACAGTGGGTATTTGCAATTGCCTGTTTCTTTCAGGATAAAATAAGAACTCAGACTAATGAGGGCAATAGGAGTTAATCTTACAGGGAAAAGACATAGGTTAGAAAGCAGTCCAGCTTTAGAAAACCAGAGTTTATAAAGAACTGGATTATTTTTCAGAATGATGTCTAGAAGTCTTCATTTCTCATGGCTCACCTCCTCTGACTTCAACTTCTCTTGCTTTCTACCTTTTCCCGCTATCATTTGACAATCCTTGCATTCTGATTCCCCAGAAGAATCTATTTGATCTAGGTAGGTTTTGTTTCTATTTGTGTGTTTCATTTTTGTAGGAAGTAATGGATGCTTTGGACAAAGTTCTTAGGCCAAAGCCTTCCTAGGACCCCATGTAGCCTACTTGTATTTTTAAACTTAGAAACCAACCCTGGTGCACCAGTTATGACCAGTGTGTAAACTTCTTGCAGTACAAAGGCAAATCATACTAAAGGACTGTCTTGTTGGCCATGTTGTTGGGAAATTAGAGTTGCAAACATTCATAATGTTATAAACCTTTCTCTAGTGGAAGACCCACAAAATCTTGGAGAGTTTGAACACAGATTATGCCCCACACTGCCTTCCTGAACATGATAGGTTAAAATGCAAATGTAATTGGCCTATAAGTTATCTTTAATTTCACATGGTTTTGTTGATATCTAGGAGGCCAAACCTAACTGAAGGCCAGACTGAAACTATCAGAAAAAAAAAAATCCTAGTAACAGTTGTAGCTGCAGAAAGCCTTGATGTAAACTATGGATTGAAAAAATGTGGCATTTATACACAATGTAATATTACTCCACACTAAAAAAGAACAGGATCATGGCATTTGCAGGGAAATGGATGACATTAGAGCAAATTATGCTAAGTGAAGTTAGCCAATCCCAAAAAAACAAATGCCAAATGTTTTCTCTGATATAAGGGGGGTGACTCAAAGTGCGGTAGGGAGGGAGAGCATGGGAGAAAAATTACCTCTAGATAGGCAATAGGGTTGAGAGGGAAAGGGAGGGAGGAGGGGAATAGCTAGGATGGTGGAAGGAGAGGGTCATCATTATACAAAATACATGTATGAAGATGTGAATTTGGTGTCAACATACCTTATATACAAACAGAGATATGATAAATGGTAGTGTAAAGGTGTATTAAGAATTGTATGCAAAAAATAAGAGAGCTCATGTATGATGGCATAATTTGGTGTGAACATACTTTATATACAGAGTTACAAAAAACTGTGCTGTAAATAGATAATTATGAATGTAATGCACTGCACTATTGTCATGTATGTAAGAAATAAATAAAAAAAGAAAAAAAAATAAAGACTTGATGTAGATGAGTTACAAAGAATTTTACAAAACGTGTAAATCAAAATCAGCTGAAATACTGGATCAACACCAACAAAATTACTCCTAAGTTCAAATAAATGCCTAAGAAGAGAGGCTTATTCTATAGGAAAGAAAACTATCTCTCAATTCATTTTGTTCCATTGTTCCAGATATGGAACACCTATAAAAACTTAAATACAGTACATAATATATAATGTAATAATATAGCATATAATTAAGTAACAAGAATAAAAATTTAAAATAATAATCATAACATTAATTAATATAATACTATGTAAGATCTAGATCATTATTTCTAAACTATTATTTCGAGCCATCTGTGTTCTCATCATTGAAATATTCACAGAATTGAAAACTTGGGACTTAATGTGTTAAACAAATACAAAGTTCTTTAAAGCCATGACAGGATGCAGGTTGTGATGGAGTATTTGTTTCTAGCTGGGCTTTAAATTTCAGTGGTTTCAGATTTATTCATCTAAGGACCAAGTTTCATGGGGATTCAAAATATGCATAACACATATTTGTCTCACTTGGAAAACCAGAAAAATACACATATGAAAGTATGACTGTGACACATTAAATGAATAACTATCTACAGAAATGGTGTAGGTGGTGAATGCTCGAGAACACGGTCCTCAAGTTTGGCTCTACATTACCTGAAGAGCTTTTAAACCTAATGATTGTGGGGATATCTAACTTAATTGGTGAGTTAACTCCAGGCATTATTATTTTTATTAAATGGACACTTTTATTAAAAGGGAGAGGAAGAAGATGAATTAGTGTGTCAGAAAAGTCAGAGAATACTTTGGGAAAAGATTTGAAAGAGACTTTTAAAGGAATCTGGACATAAAAGAGAACAGATCATTCTAAGAGAAAGAAAATATGAGCAAAATTGAGAATCAGGTTGTGATATGTAATTTATTTTGTAAATGTGTAAAGTGAACAAGAATTTGGAGGGGCATAAATGCTGAGATGAGGATATGGAATTTAACAAATTATTGGGGGAAATAAAAAGAGATATCAGAAGCCTGTGAAGAGAAAACCAATAAGACATTTAATATAAATGGCTGAAATTGGCTGAAAGTGTGGAAAATCACCAACCTTCCTCAACTTTCAAGGTTAAAAAACAATCCTTTCTCATACTGAGAAAAATCTCTCATTTTACTCAAAGATCAAAAAATGCATATGGTAATCGAATGTTTGTCAGTATCTAGAGTATTGACACTGGATTCTTTCCTCTGAATCAGGGTATATCTAGTCTACAAAGTCTTTGATATTGAGGAGTCAGGAAAGGAAAAATAAATTATAGTTGGTTCCTATCTTTCAAGTTCATCTTAAATGATTAATAACTGTACTATATATCATGTACAAGGACATACTCCTTCTTGAGACTCTCTGTGTCATATATAATTGAACTTCTGTTTGGGTGGCTTTTGGTCTAGGTGCAGTATCAGAAGACAGCAATCTTATCTTTATGAAAACCTTGAAATTGTATGATATAGGGGAAATAGCAATGGATTTAAATCAAGTTGTCCCATCAAAAACTGTCTGGCCTCAGAGAAGTAGTTAACCTTTGGGGGCTTCAATTTCCTCATCTGTGAAATCAGGAAAGTGACCTGGATGATGTCTTACATTCCTTCTAACTCAAATTCTATGATCCATTTGCTCCCTGAAATTCTTTTCCACTGGATGGTTAATGGTTTTGAAAATAAACATTCTTTGGCCTATCTACTTTTCTTAACATCTTTATCTTTTGTATCTGCAAAGGTTTCTGTTTTCTTTATGTTTAACATAGGTAAAAGGAAATATTGTGTGAGTTTGCTTAATGTACAAAATGAACTGCAAATTAGGCTATATGCCTAATCTTACCATGGGAATACCCAAATGGTTCTGCAATGCCATTGTCCCAATTTCATCAATATCTCCCTTTCTAGTAGCATCATGATGTAAAAGTAGATGTGCCAGAGATGGCATCCTGTCTAATTTTCAATTAAAGATTTCTCTATGCATCCTTTCTTGTCAGTATTTTTGAGGTTACATAAAAACATAAGTGTTGCTTCCATTTAAATAAAAGGATCTCTAAAAAATGGGTGCTGGGCTTGCCATGTCAAAAACAATAAAATGGAGTTGACAGGAAAGAGTGCAAGAATCCATTAGAAATGCTCACCATAATCACACTATAGAGGATTTATGGCATTCCAGCTAAACAACTGCTCATATGACTTTGGTCTATTGAAGGTACTGGGTTAAGAAGTAATTTTATGATCAACGACTAAGTTTTATTTTTTACTTTGCTTCAATTATTACAACTGTAGAAAAACTGATTTTCCCTCCCCCACTTTTTTTCATCTTCTATGATCAAAATGTAGCTAAATGCAAATTCCTTTTTTTCTGTTAGGCTAAGGCACAGCCTACAAGAGGAGGACATTTATTGTAGATTCCAGTGCTGTCCTTAGAATTTCTCGCATTTTATTTGGTCTAGTCATCTTTTCTCTTCATGCCAACAATTGGAAAATCTCCCTTTCCTTGAATTCTGGTGGGCATTGAAATTCAAAATGACTTTAGAAAGAGGCAGTTTCTGTTAAAGAGTACTGAAGTATAGACAGTCTGTAGTCATCTGATGTTCAAAATGCAGTCAGGGACAGAAAACCAGTTTTCAACATTTGAATAATTCACAAATGTATGCCAACTTCTAGACTTAGATGATCCTGAGTCATCATGACACCCAAGGGACAAGAATCCTTGGTTTCTTTTCCTTTGTAAAAATATTTTGTTGTAACTGACACATGGACATAATGCATATGATTTAAAAATGTAATTAAACAAAATAGTGAAACAAATATTCATGAACCAAACATCATAATTAAAACTGGAACACTATCAATCTCATTTCTACTTCTGTAGACTCCTCCCCTATAGTCTCATTTTTTAGCATTCTGCACTATCTTCTATTGTGTGTTTATTATCCCATTGTTTTTATTTACAGGTTCCACATATGTAGGAATCCCTAAATCAGTGATTTTCTTTTTTTTTTAATTTTTTATTGTGGGTTGTTCAAAACATTACAAATTTCTTGACATAACATATTCGACACTTTGATTCAAGTGGGTTATGAACTCCCACCTTCACCCCATACCCAGATTGCAGAATCACATCAGTTACACATCCATTGATTTACAAATTGCCATCCTAGTGTCTGTTGTGCTCCACTGCCTTTCCCATCCTCCAC
>NW_025999900.1:32107065-32132211 GCF_001458135.2 Marmota marmota marmota | reverse complement strand
CAGGCAGCCGACAGTCGCCGAGTCGCGCGGGCAGCGGCTGGCGGGTCTGGACCTCTGCGCTGCGTGGCGGAGATTCACTCGTCTAGCGCAGACTGTCCCTCCAAAAATCCTACCGATTCCCGGCCGATCTCTCTTTAGTGGAATTTTACTAGGAGTTTCTCAGCAGGTCGTATCTAAGCGTATCCATGCGTCTCTCTGACCCCGTTGTTGAGGAGGTACTGAAAGCGCTGCCTCCCCTCTCGCCGCCATGTTCTCTCCCTAAATCAGTGATTTTCAAACTATAGGTTATGGCGATGAAATCAAGTTTATGAGTCACTATTAACACTATTAACATTTGGTTTTAATTTAGAAGAGAATAAACATGGTAAGTGTAACACTGCAAGTAAATTTGTTTCTCTCTCTCTCTCCCCAACCCCCGTGTGTGTGTGTGTGTGTGTGTGTGTGTGTAAATCATTTCTTATTGTAGTTCATGTGCCATATATTCTGGTTGTCAAATGGGTTTTAAAAACACTGCCCTACATTTGCACGTAAATGGATGGAGTTAGAGAATATAATGCTAAATGAAGTAGGCCAATCCCCAAAAACCAAAGGCTGAATGTTTTCTTTGATATGAGGATGCTGACTCATAATGGCCATGGGGAATAGCATGGGAGGAATGGAGGAACTTCAGATAGGACAAAGGGGAGGGAGGGTAAGGGATGGGGCATAGGAATAGGAAAGAAGGTAGAATGAGTTAGACATGTAATGATGTACATGTCTAAGTACCTAAGTACGTGTATGAATACACGTATGGTGTGAAAATACTCTCTATAACTGTAATATGAAATGAATTGTATTCTGCCATCATATATAACAAAAATAATTAATTTAATAAAAAAACACTGCCCTAAATAATATATTAATAATTATTTGGTTTGAGCTTTATAAAAATTGTGTAATGTTGAATATATTCTTTAGTGGCTTGTTCTTTATAGTCTAAGATTCATCTGTTGATTTATTTTCACTGATGAATAATATTCTTTTGCAGAATAATAATGCAATTTATTTATATCCTCCTGTCAATTGGATTGCTTCCAATATCTTATTATAACAAAACTGCTGTTGTGAATAGTCTTGTGCTTTCCAAATATACTGTGTGGGTTTCTAGGAGACCATATATAGAAAATAAATCACTAGATCTTAGTATATGTGTATGTTAAGGTATATATTGCCAAAATATTTTCTAAATTGATTATGCTTGCTTTCTTTCTTTGTATACCCTCTTCTCTCCTACTCAGTTCTTTATCAATCTACCCAAAAAATAGCCTCATATTCTTGAATTCCCAGCAATCCACTCATACTCAGAAGCTATATTGCCCTCCTAGCTCTTTCCTGATGTTTTAACTTCCTGCATATGAAAGATATTTTGATACCTATTGTGGCTAGGAAACACTCTCTTTCAGATCAATTCCTTTCTATTGTAATGAAAATCTCATCAGCTCTGAGACTTTGATAAATCATTTTCTTATTCATGATCTATCTGCTTCATTCTCTGTTTGATTCTTGTTGTCAAATTTAACTTAATTTCTCTTGTATCTGTTTTTTTTTTTTTTAAGAATTGGGAAGGATTCAAGGTTTTACTTGATGTGTAAGCTAGCAAGATATTCTACCATAGTTTCATAAATGCTAGCAGAAGATGTAAGAACACCAGGTCAGAAATAAAGGTCTTTATTATTTATAGTATAGCAATAGCTAGAGTATCAGCTAGGGCAGGATCCCAAGCCCCAATTCTCAACAGGACTACATAGCGAGAGTTGGATATCACCTGCCCATGCAGTGAGTTGCTTTACAGGAGAGGAAATCTGTGATTAGGATCTCTATATCACTTATATTAAATATAGCATAAACATGGCTGTCCATTGTTCCAAAGGGATACACTATCTTTTCTTCCAAAGCTGAAAGAAATTCTACTCTAGGCTCCAAAAGAGGACATTATTTCTATTTTCCAATATAAATCTCCTTGGAAGAATAGTTTTGGGCAGTATTTCTACTCTCTAATGATATTCATTATATAAATGTCCTGAAAGACTAGGATATAAAAATGAAGTCAGTACCTACATTCATAAGACATGCAGGTGATAGAACTGCAGAGAATTGTCTCTCAATACTGTTCTATAGAAGAAATTTAAGTCTAAACATACGTGGAAAAAGCTAACATCAATTCATCTAAATTAAACTGCTAATATCAGATTTTATAAAGAATGTTCATATTTACTCATTTGTCTAAATCCTCTGTGTTAGAATACATTGTGCTATAATAACAAACAACCACTAAAATCAGAATGGTTTAATAAAAATCATTTTAGTCTTTTATTTATAATTGTCTATATAAGTCTCTCTTCCATACTGCTAACCAAACAGATAGAACTCTCTCTCTTCTTATAGATGCACCATGAATAGTGCCGTCTGCTCAATTCCCTTAGCATTAAAGGAGAGAGGACTCATACATGGGTTTTTCACTCCCTTCTCCTGGAAATGACATATGTCACATTTCACTAACTGGTACTGGTTACATGGTCTCATCTAATGACAAGGGTACTGGGAAATGCAGAAAAGCTGACAGAATACTGAGTGAGCATTCCTCTCTCAGCCACATTTTATTAGGATATTCAAGCACTTTCCTATTTTTTTTGTTTTGTTTTGTATTAGCAATTCTAATATACTTCTTAGCCTAGACAAACAGATCAACTTTGCCCAGGATCCACAAAATCTGTTTGTTGATTTAGCCACTCAGTCCTCTAGAACAGGAATTCAGAATCCTATTCCTATGTCTTCATAACATTGAACTGGCTTTCTGACAGTCATTCTTCACAACACGGAAAATATGCTTCCCATCAAGGGGAAAGGAAGATTGCCCCCTCATAATGTAAGTCTCTTCTTGTTTTGAACTTTGACTTCTTGCTGATATTAGGTCAGGATTCAAGAATGAAGAGATCCATTCAAAAACCAAAAAATGAAAACCAGGACTCTGAGAGTTCAGAGTGCAATGGAGAGGGACACACACACACATAAGCCAATACCATAAAACAACAGAATGTGGTAGCTGTAATTCATGTGTGCACAGGCCACTGCACTATCTCAGAAGACGAATCATTTCATGCAAATAAAAGAGACCATCTGATTCTCCAAAAACTTCCTGAATGACATCCTGAAGAAAAAAAAATAGTTAAAAAATAAATAAATTAAAAAGTGAAAGCAGCTAGAAAGTCATTTTATAAATAGAGAACAACTGACCAAAGGACAGAGGTAGGAAAGAACATGACTCTGTTTTTAAAGTGCAAGTTTGGTGTTTTTGTTTGTTTTTTTGTATGAAGGAAGCTTAAGGTGAATGTTGGGAAGTTACAAGAGATGAAAATGGGCAGAAGTATTAGATGATGGGAGAATCCATTGTACTCTAGAACAATGGAGAATTACTGAAGGCTTTTAGGTCTGATGAGGTTTTGGTATTATGTTAGTTCTGACAATAAGCTGAGATATTGGAAGTAAGTAAGACTGGGTAGGAAGAAGTGTTAGAAGGAGGCTTTTCCAATATCTCAGACAACAGTGAAAGTGTAGGTAGAGTGGAGAAAATGGATACATGAGATGTTAAGAAGGAATAGAAGAATGATAATTAAATGAACACAAGACAAGAAAGAGGCAAGACTCAACTGTCACTCCAAGACTCCAGAGCTAGAAAGAAAAAAATACTAATTTTAGTTTGAAAACAGAATTTGATTTGGGTTGACAGCTGTGAGCATCATGGCAAGTCTTTGGATCAGGACATCAGCTGAAGTTATGAAAGTAGAGGAGATTAGCCTGGGAAAGGTAGATGAAGAGAGAAGAGAGAGCAGGAACATGGCAACATCTTGAGAATAACCACAACAAAGGAGCATCTCTACTAATAGAATGTACAAGTTTATTGTCTACCTATGAATTGAATAATATAAATAAACATAAATAATTTAGAAATGCTTTGCCTCACCAATATTGACCTCCTGCACATAATCAGCATAAATAAAATGATAAAGAAAATCACTGACTTAAATGGCAAATTGAAAGCACTTGTTAGTCACCACAAAACACTAAATATATTTTATTCTTCCAAAGCTCTTGTCTTCTCTGGTGCACTGCTGGAATAATCACAATAAACCTCACAAAACTCCCAGGAGGTAGGAAATGAGCGTGGCAGTACTCTGTGGCATCCTTGTAAATAAGAACAGATGCTCATCCATCCACAAAATCATTTTGTGCCAGACTGCCTTAGGTCATGGGGTGGTTGAACAAAGGAAATCCCAGTTTTCTACCTGTCCCAGCTCAAAAAGATTGGCATTAGATGTAACTGCTGTTGAACCAACTAGAGTCAGGAAATCTTTCACACAGAACAACACCTTGGGATATTAGACCCTTGCCAAGGAGCTCAAAGCATGTCTGAGTCATTAATTCACTCACCCCCAGGCAGTCCTTGTGGGATAGAAAATGGCTTTGCATACAATTTTTTAAAATCTGAAGCTTTAAAGTCAGCAAATTAGTGGCCAAGTCCAAATCCTAGTAAAGTCCTCTTTTTACTAAACCCAAATACTTGGCAATATCACCTAAGTACCTAGAGGGATCTTGGAGGATGCATGTCCTAGAAACTCCCCCAGTGGGCTCAGCTGCATCCTCAATTCGCTTGGTGCTGAGCCATTTTGACTCACCACCTAAAAGCTCTCAGGAGGGAAGGTGGCCCAGTCTCCACTCCCATTTCTTGTCATCCTGTCCTGAACTGCTGCTGCTCCTTTTAGCCTGATTCCAAGCCAAAGACCCTGCTGTTTTACTAGAAGCAGAAAATGAGTAAGGAAGAGTGATAATTCCCATCAACAAGTACCCTGGGACATTCACTTGTTGCTTTGTCATGTCCCCTCATGACATGTTGAGCTTCTAATTCACTGAAACAAGGAGTATAATCACCCTATCTCACTTCCTGGGCGTATTATATGATTCTTAATATAATAATATAAAAATGTTTTAACTCAACGCCTTCATGTAGTTTACAACTTTTGATAGAACAGAACATCCTCAAAAATATGTCTTTCAGGAAAAAAAGAACACCTCTTCGCCTTTCAAAACAGAAGGGTGAAATTCACAGAAGTTATTATTCATTTCTACTCAGGGATGAATTGTTCTTCTGAGAATCTCTTCCATTGTGCTTTTAAATATTGTATTAGGCAACATGAAATCCTGTTTTAATGCAACATATTGATTCTCTTATAGACTAGGGTATTATCGTCTTAAAGAGATTCAGAGTAAATGATTAAACATGGCGTATGCCATTGCAGTCACCAGCGATTGAACATTCCCTTCTGATTGGTATGTTTGATGGCTGGCTGCTCAAGTGATGAGCAATAGAACTTTTTACACTAGTGGCTACAAAATAAAGCAAAAGACAGCCCAAAGCATCTGGCTGCCCCTCTTCCTATTAAAATAGCTAATGCATATTAATTTCAAAATTGTGGTACTCTTGGTTCCTTTAGGATAGAATGCTTTTCTATACCTACTATTGGTATAACTTGAGAAAGCAAAGAGAAAAAAGTAAAAAACACATTTTAGTTTATTCAGTGAAATTTGGGGACAATAGATAGGGCTATGTTGGTATCCAGCAACTTTCAACATGTTTGCTCTCAAAACATCTTCTTTTGTTGTTTTAGAAAGCACAGCTTTGTGGGAAAGCATTGTGGTGAGAACAGAATTTTATTAGCAGCATCAGCTTGTAAGATGGAGGTACTGTTTATATCATAGACAAATGCTGACTAGAGAAGATCTGGGAGGGAAGAAGAGATCCAAAGTGCTATACACTTACTTATTTGGAAAGAATTACCTAAAATCAGTCTTTCTGTGATTGGCACTGCCACTTCTCCTAGAGTTTTAGTCAGTTTTTTTTTTTTCATTGCTGTGACTAAAAGACCCGACAAGAACAACCATAGAGGAGGAAAAGTTTATTTGGGAGCTCAAGGTTTTAGAGGTCTCAGTCCATAGATAGCCGGCTCCATTCCTTGGGGCTTGAGGTGAGACAAAACATCCATGATGGAAGAGTATGATGGAGGGAAGCAGCTCACATGATGATCAGTAAGCAGAGGGAATGCTCTTCACTTACTAGATACAAATATACACCCCAAAGTCACACCCCCAATGCCCCATCTCCTTCAGGCACACACCACCTGCCTTCAGTTACCACAAGTCCTATCAGGTGATTGATTCACTGGTTGGGTTAAGGCTCTCATAACCCATTCATTTCTTCTCTGGACCTTCTTGCATTGTCTCACACGTGAGCTTTTGGGGGGACACTTCCTATCTAAACCAGAAAGGACACAAAACCTAATATGAGCTTCCATGGTTTGGGGATGATTCTCCCAACATCATGCCCAAGAAAGATCCTTGGGGGGCCAGCTGTGCAATTTAGCTGGATTTGTGTTTTCTTTGCTCTGAACACTCCTGGGACCTGAGTGTCTTTCAGATTTCCAAGGAGGTGCAGTCATGGAGAAAAGAATAAACTTAATGACAAACTATATAGGTTCAAAATCTGAACACATCACTACTAGGAAGCAAAAATACATTGGGAAGAGATTCTACTCGTGGCAGAAGGATATATCTTTTTGACCCTTTTGGAATTATCCCAAAGTAGCAATTGTAGGAGGGGGCCACTTCATTTCAAATGATTATTTTTTTAAATTGGTTCTTCTTAGTTATACATGACAGTAGAATCTTTTTAAATAACATTGTACAATCATACATTCTCATGGGTAGGCATAATGGTAGGATTCACTTGGGTGTGTTTTTATGTGTTTACATGAAAAAAAAATTATGTTAGATTTAGTCTGTCTTTCCTATTCTTATCCCCTTCCTTCCTTTGAGTTTAAGTTTAGGCCATTTCCCTTTGTATAATCTACTAATTCTTCCCCTCTCCCCCACTTTATTATGGCTTAGCTTCCTATCATATAATTTAATTTGGTTTTTCAGCTTACATTGGGAGCATAAAGTTTTAAATAGTTCTGACCTGGCCCATGTGCCCTCATCTGGTCTCTTATAGAGCTGGGACCAGTTGACTGTCCAGTGGATTTTCCATTTCATACCAACTTTTCCATTTCAGCCCTTTGCTGTTTATCTGAAGGCCATTCTCCATTCTTCAATATATGGATCCCATCTTAGATATTTCAAAACAATTATAACCACAGAGTCATCCTGAATGGGGAAACGAAGGAGATCGAGAATAATTCCAAAGAGTTCTTTCTGAATCAGCAGGGATTTAAGAATGGGACTGTGGGGGTGGGGATAACCATCTCTAAGAAAGAGAAATACTCCTCAGTGGGCAGAGTGGAGTGGGATTAGGCAGTCATCCATCTTTAGAAGAGAAATATTCCAATTGGAGGGCTGGAGATAGCAAGGAGCTAACAGATGGCCGCCAGCATACCTGATTTTACGGTTACATGAAGATTCCCTGCTATAAGATGGTTGTGTTACCCTACAGCAGGTGTCTGGCAGGAGAACTCTAAAGAAGGAGAAAGTAATAATGTCCTGGAATAAGCACTGCAGAGAGGCATACCTAGATTTAGGCAGGGCTATCTTCTTTAAAATGTAAGTTTTGTTATTATTTAGGTATGGAGAGGCCAATGGATCAGGATACCTCTGCCATTGGTAAGATGTTTCTCATGGGTCCCTTGAAGAGGCTCCCATGATACAGAGCCTTACACTGGGAAGCACCAGGATCTGTCAGGAGGCAGAATAAGTGAGGAAAAAGTATGGGCAGGAGCCTTTCCTGTGGTTTCTGTGGAAAGGAATGATTAGGCAGTATAAACTTACTTAGCATGGGTAGTCTGCACAATTTCAGTGGGCTCTTGCATATAGGGGTTGGTCTCCAGTTTACTTGTTGGCTCTGGGGTGATTAGAAAAGGACATAGTGGTGTGGGCCTGATGGGGGAGGTGGTGAGGATGTGGGCTCTGGATGGGTCAGTTCACATATGAAAGCAGTTCACATATTTCTAGCAAGTGGTTAACCCTGGGAGGAGCAGTTTCTCCAGGGCCAGCAAGACCCCAAATGTCAAAGCCTCAGAGATAAAGAAAATTTAAAAAGTATGATTAAAACACTATCCAACGGTGATGTCTCTAACCCAGGGAAGAAAAGGGACTTCTGGTGTCATTCCCACAAGTGTTGTCCCTGTGGAAAGAAAATACTTGACCTAACTAGACATATTTGGGGATGATAGTATGCAAAAGTGTGATGGCAACACTGAAAATGAAGGAGGTTGTTCTGAGTGGGATAGAAGTGGCCATGTGTGTAGGAGACTGTCCCTTAAAGAAGTGAAATAGGTATTCTGCTGAGAACTATTAAGTGCAAAAGAAAAGGGACATGAAACAAGAAATGACAAACTGTATGTGAAATCATAACTCTCAGCTGGAAAGTGGCCACCTCCTACAGACAGCACCCTGAGTCAGTGGCCTCAATGGTTAGAAGCATCGCCATTACTGTTTCCAAGTGTTGCAAACAGAGAAACAGAGACTCCAGTTGGCTAGGGAAAGCTGAATTTGCACAGAACCCCACATTGGACTTTTTTACATCTCAGTTGTACTGTTGGGTTTCAGCAATATTTTCTGAGCCCTGTTTAGAAAATTATACTTATATGGTGTTGCGTACTTAGAGGAAAATTGAATATTTATTATTTTTAACAAAATTAGAAAACAAGCTTAGAGGAAGGGACTGTGTGAAAATAAAAAATATTTAACAAATAATTTATCCTCTTCATCCCTCTCCTCCTAATGCATTTATCAAACAGGCACGCTCCCTGGGAGAATTTGTGCAACAGGATTCCTCCAGATGCAAATAGAGACATGAACACTTAAAACCAGGAGAGCAGTAATTAGGAAAATGGCTTTCAACCACCTGGTGAATGAGAAGTGGCAGTCAAGGAAACACAACCAAGAGTCTACTCTCCAAAGGAGAAGGCAGTTGACTTCCTCATTTATTATTTTAGTGTCTTAGGGGAAAGTAAAAACTACAGAGTGATTTATTGTCAAATTTCCACTGCTCTTCTACAAGTTACAATGGTGTAAAGTGGGCGGAAGTGTGAGACTGATGTTCTGGTAAAGTTGAATGAAGTAAGGGGAGGTCATCGGGGTGCACTTGGAGACCTGGTTTTTTGAACCCAAGTCCAATAACTGGGACCCCTCCCCTCCTCCACTTGAAAAGTCCTTACCTGAACTGGGCTATGTCTACATGATGCAGATAATGCAGCCACTGGATACTAGAAACCACTAGGTGGCATTTGTGATTTATTACTTTCCAAACAGAGATTTTGAAACATCTTTGCTGATACTTTGCTTTGCTTAGACTGAACAAGACATTTAACATTCCAAAGCATTTCGTTCAAGAAATGAATAGTAGATTCTCTTTGTGGAGCTCTAAGGGAGTGTGTGTGTGTGTGTGTGTGTGTGTGTGTGTGTGTGTATGAGAGAGAGAGAGGGGCGGGGGAGATGGGGGTGGTGACTAGCTTGAAAAGTTGAATTTTAGATCATCTGCATTCTTCTTCAGGTCCTCTCTGACCCCACACCATCAGCTTACATAAGTAATTACTTGTCTACAATTAAGCTGTAAATAATGCAATCACTCCATTCTTGTCCCATCACTCCAGTCCCAACCACAACAAATAGTGCTAATCACATACTTATTCAAGTGTGTAATTATTCACAGTTAAACTTCTGTCACTTTCACCCTGTTTGGAAACAGCAGAACACAACCTGTAATTAGCAAATGTGGCTCCAGGCACTTTTGCTTGGGAGTACGCCAGGGATTCAGCACCTAGGCGCTCCTTTGATCTGGGAGCTGGCAAGGCGCCTCACCCTGAGGCCACAGTGCTATCAGCACTCTGCAAGTCACTGAGATCAATGAATATGTCAAAGACATCTATCCCAAATCACATATTACTTCCCTCTCTCACTGTGGTTTCTGCCTTTAGTATATATTTCATAGACTTTCCTTTTCTTTTTGAACCTTTTGACTTCAGTTTAAAGGGTTACCAAAAAGGTCTCCAAGCCCTTGTATTTTCAACTTGGGTTAAAAATGAAAGTCCCAGAAGTCCTGCTTGAAGGTCCCTGTTCTTTCTTAATTTCACTGCTTCCGTGAAGACAAGCACAATGGAGGAGATATGACCTCTGCTGCCGCACACAATCCACAAGGAAAAAGGAAAACAAAGACTTTTGTCCAGTCCTTGTGTGCACCACTCCCCCTCCCAATCCCCCCGCTCAACTGTACAGCAAAAGGGTACTCTGCTTGCGGAGGAGTCCAGGTAAACTTCAGATGTCTCAGAGCCAGTCCACTACATTTTATTAGAGGAACAGGTCTGCAGTACAAATCCTTCCCAAGAAGAAATAACAGTGTCCTCCTAGGTGAGAAACAGGACTCCATAGCAGACTTCCTTCTCCTTCAGAACATTGTAAGCCTTCAGGTGTGAGGTAGTGCTTTGCATAAAAACACACTGAGCCCATAGGAAAGAATAGGGAGCCATAATGCCATGGTGTATGCGTCCATGAATCAGATTTCTATTTGCCTGTTATATTAAGACTGATCATTTGCTGGTTTGAGGAAAGGTGATTTTACCTTCATTAAGACCTCCAATGGCAATTACCTAATGAAAACAAGTTTGCATATCTAGCGTGGTTTAATATCTTCCTCTCCCGACATGTGCAATTAAGACAGAAGTTTTTCACTTCAACCAAACATGAATACTCTTCACAGTAGAAGGGTAAAGAGAACTGCAGCTCCCCACATATAAACACAAGGCAGACTGGTTCTAACCATAACAAAACTAGTTTTTAAAATAATATCTAAAGTTCTCAAAGGGAAGAACAACTCTACAAGCGTGTATCAGGGAAGATGGTCCTCAGAATAGAAAGATTCCGTGGGTAGAAGGTGAAGTGCAAGCTATAGAGGGATGTGGTCTGGCTGACTAACTTCACCAAATGAGCCAAATTAGCCCTGGCAAACAGGGAGGTGACAGATGTGTGAGCCAGATTGTCATGATGTTTTTATTTTATAATTTTTTTTAAAGATGAAATACTACGATTGCTGCCATGAGAGCAAAGTAGACTTGTATTGAGTAGTTATCTGGTGATTTTGATTAATACAGACTGACAAGCAATCTGGAGGATTAGTAAAAAACAAACCAAAAAAGACTTCTATTTTCTTCAACAGCAGTGATTTTTTTAACAGACTTTGAAATTTAGTGTTTTTTAAATCAACAGATAAAGTTGTACATTTGATTTTTAAAATATAGCCTCAGACAGGACTCTCATTATTTTGAAACTCATTTATGAAAGATCTTACTATGCAGTACACTGATGTAATAACAAAACCTACCAGCACTGCTGGTGTAGAAGATAAGTGCAAAGACACCTCACCTGCACTGTCCTATCCACTTCTAAGAGGACTGAAAGACTTTTTATTTTTTAAAAAAAAATTTTGGTACTGGGGTTGGAACCCAGGAGAGCTTTACCACTGAACCATCTTCCCAGCTCTTTACATTTTTTATTCTGAGACAGACTTTCACTAAATTTCTTATGGCCTTACTAGTTGCTGAGGATGGCCTCGAGAACTTGCAATCCTCTCCTCATCCTCCCAAGTTACTGGGATTACAGGGACCTGCCACCATGCCCAGCAGAATGACTTTTAATATACTAATTTCTCTCCCAGTTTCAGAGCAGGAAACTTCATCTGTGTCTGCAACTATATCTATATCTCACTGGAGAACTAGAACCAAAATAGTTATGTTCAGCCCTAAATGTGACACATCACTAATCAATCCACTTCTTGCCATTCCCACAGCTACTACCTTACCCTGGGCCAGTCATCCTTTACCTGGTCTCCCATGAACATCTCAACATTCTCTTTATGCATTTCTCCTCATAGAAGGAACATGGATATTCAAACCTAAATCTGATCATGTTACACTCTTATTGAAAATTCTCCAGGACCTTCCAGCTATACTGGAATATGCCTTGTGATGACTTATAGGGACCCACCTGATCCTCTTCCTACCTGGTTCCCCTTCTTCACGTGTATTGCACACTCTGGCCAGTCTCACTGCTCTTTCAGCTCAGAGTCATGCACGCCTCATGCCTTTCAGTTGGATTGTTCTTCACCCAGCTTTGCCAACAACCTCAGTTTACGCAGCTGGCCCCTGACTCCATGCTATGTAACAACTGCCCCTTCAGTCTCAGTCCTGTGATTCTTTCATGAAACATATCACCATTTGTAATTGCTCATTTTGTACTGGTACCCACTAGAATAAAAGTTTTATGAGGCAGTCTAGTCTGTCTCATTCACTACTGGATTGCCAGTGTCAACACTAATATCCACAATCTAGCATACACCCCCTCAAACTTATTTGCCAAAAAAATGAATAAATATAACTGGATCAATCCAAAGATCTAAACCTGCAATATGGAAATTGGCTTTTGTGAGTTCTTAGAGTAACTGCTGAGTAAATAGGAGCAGTGAGTAACATTTTCTCCCTACATTTTATTTTGAAAAATTTCAAACACGCAGGGGAAGGAATTTTGTAATAAACATCCTCCATATTGGACTATTAATATTTCATTGTACTTGTTTTATCACAAAGCTAACTGTCTACCTGTCCTATCTATAATTTAATCTATCTTGTTTTTGGTGACTTTCAAAGAAAACTGCAGACAGCAATATATTTCCTCCTAAATACTTCAGCATGCATTTTATTAACTACAGTTTAATATTTGTTTAAAGTTTCTCATTTGGTGTAAAGTTTACATATAATGAAATGCATAAATCAAGAAAATGTTCACTAGTGCTTAATAAATGCATACATCTATTTAACCCAAATTGCTATCCAGATATGAAGAGTATCTGTGCCTCTTAAACTGCAATGACATAATCTTTTTCTACCTTAGATTAGTTCTACCAATTCTAGAATTTCATACGAAAAGAATTGTGTACATATTCCTTCGTATATGACTCTTTTCACTTAACTATGTTTTGAGAATCATTGAAGCTGTTGCTTATGAGTTATGGATCTCTTCTTATTTCTATGTGGTCCATTGTATGACTACACCATAAGTTAACTGACAAGTCCCCTGTTAATAGATACCTAGTGAATTCCTAGTTTGAGGCTATTATGAATAAAGCATCCATGATCATTCATATAGAAGTATTTTTATGGGCACAGTTTTCACTTCTTTTGAATAAATCCCTACAAGTGGAATATGGGTTACTGATAATGTTGGGTAATAGGCCACATGTTTAGTGATATCAGGAACTTCCAAAAGTTCTTTCAAAGTGGAGGCACAATTTTATTTTTCCACCCACAATGTATGAGTTCCATTACAACCTTGCCAACATGTGATGTCATGAGCCTTTTGTACTTTAACCATTCTTAGGAATATTTAGTGGTATTAAACTGGGCTTTAATTTGCATTTCCCTGATAATTAATGATACTGAGTACTTTTTCATATACTTGAAACCATTTGTTTATTTTTCTTTTGAAAAATGTTTGTTTAAATATCTTGTTCACTTTCTATTGAGTTTTTGATGTCTCTGTTATCAAATATTGTGGTTTGGATGTGAGGTGTCCCCCAAAAGCTCACTTATGAGACAATGCAAAAGACTTAGAAATAAAACAATCAGGTAATAAGAGCCTTACCCCAATCATCGAATTAATCCCCTAATATGGATTAACTAAGTGGTAATTGAAGGAAGGTAGGGTGTGGCTCAAGGAGGTGGGTCATTGGGGTGCATGCCTTTGGGTATATAGTTTGTATCTGGAAAGTGGAGTCTCTCCTCTTTCTCTCTGCTCCCTGGTGTGATGTCTTGAGCTGCTTTCCTCCACCACACTCTTCAACCATCATGTTACCTCGAGGAACGTAGGTGGTTGGTCATGGACTGAGACCTCTGAAACTGAGAGCCCCAATAAAAATTTCCTCCTCTCATTGTTTCTTTCAGGTCTTTTTGTCATAGCAGTGAAAAAGTTGACTAAAACATTGAGTTATATGATTTATTTATATAACCTGGATTTGAAGCATGAAGTCCTCTATCAGATACATTTTACAAACATTTTCTCCCAGTCTGTGGCTTATTTTCATTTTCTTAACTTAGTTTTTTTGATTAAAAGAAGAGAAGGGTTTTATTTTATGGTAGCTAGATCAATCAGCTCTTATAGTTATTGCTTTCTCTGACCTCAGAAAAAACTTTGTCTTGGGAGGCTGAGGCAGGAGGACTACAAATTTGAGGCTAACCTCAGCAACCAAGCAAGGCCCTAAGCAATTTAGCAAGACCCTGTCTCAAAATAAAAATAAATAAATAAAAGGACTCGGCTCTGTGGTTAAGTGCCCCAGGGTTCCATCTCTGTTGTCAAAAAGAAAACTTTTTTCTATCTCCAGTTCATGAGGATACAGTTTTTCATTTTTCTATAGAAGGTTTTACCTTAAACCATGCCCTATTTTGAATTAATTTTTGTGTGTGATATAAGGAGGACATAGAAGTTCTTGATTTTTGCTTTGTTTTATTTTTCTGTGTGGATATTCAACTGTTGCAGCAACATTTGTTAAAACAACTTTCCTTTTCTGAATGCCTCTCTTTGTCATCTTTGTCAAAAAAATCAAGGTGATATCCAAATGTGGGTTGACTTCTGGACTTTCTATTCTGCTTTATTGATTTATATGTTGATCCTTATGTCTATAAGTAAGGTTTATGGTAAGTCTTCAAATGAGACAATTGAAGTCCTCTGATCTCCTTACTCCCCACCCACTGCTTTGATTATTCTAGGTTGTTTACACTTCCATATCAATTTTAGAGTCAGTTGTTAATTTCTACAAAAATTCTATAGATATTTTGATTGAGATTACAATAAATTTGGATAGTACTTTTTTTTGATACAAGTGTATAATCCCTAACATTCATCTCTAACCAGTTCTCCCTTATACTTTGGAGACTCCTGACGGGTTTTTGTTGGAAGTTTCTTTAAATTAAGCAGGTTTCCCCTGCTACAAATAACCAGTTTTTTCAAATAAACTTAATAGCTTTATATCCATCATCTTATTTGGTGCAGGGACAAAAAACAAACCTCATGAATGAGAAATTATTTTTTCCCAATTACACATAAAATGCCTGAGACCCAAAGAATCTAAATAATTTGCTCAAGTTCAGACAGTTAGAAAGGGAAAATTTGAATTCAGATGCTCTTATTCTGAAGCTTAAATGTCCCAGGAAACTGGATTTTATTATCCTTTATTATTCTTTATCCTATGAGGGAGGGGTTTGTATGAGCTGGGATCCAAATGGTAAAGGACAGGAAGATGAGACAAGGTCATTTTGTGATGATAAAAGAAGCAAAGACCTTCATAGAGAGTTATCCTGGGTGGCTTTATCTTGAGATACCCAGAGCCACAGGATGCCACTGAGGGCTGGGAGCCTGGAGTACTTAAGACAACATGGAGATGGAGGGCAAACAGCCTTTCTCCTGATTTGGCCAGGCAAAGCTCTGACTATAGGCTGACCATCTAAAAACAGGCTGTTCTAATGCCTTTAGCTGCCTGAGAATATTTATATCTTGAGAAATTCACATGTGATACACTTGGCAATAGCTGCAGGGCACTGGTCCCTCCTCCTCCCCTCAGATGCGCTCAGGGCAGCAGAGAGAACATAGAGATTCACAAATGAGCTTTCTTTGTAGGGCACTGTCTGCTTTGAAATTCTTCATTAAATCTTTTTCACAAATAAATTGCCCAGTGTCCGTGGGGAATATTTCCATCTTTTAATCATATGCAGTTTGAATTGACTCTAGAGTTGCTATGTGCATGGTAGTGCTGGTGTGGAGGGCTCTGGCAAGAGGAGGGAGTCAGACCTTCAGAAGCCCAGCCCTTGATATGTCTTTTGAATGTGAATAACAAAAGGAGGCCCCAAAGAGAGCAATTGGAGTGAGCTTTAGTTTTGTGATGTGTTTAGCACCCGTTGCAACTGGAATTTTAAAATGGTAAAAGTTAATTATGCACCCTACCTATTGGTTTAGTATTGGTTCCAGAAGTGAAATCTTAGGGTCCAACTTTCCTCTCATAGACTGCTGAGCCATACTAGATTAGAAGTTTAAATAAAATGTCAAGTATTTGATTGCCATGGAAACATTAATACAAAGTGGACCCAGTAGCACTTTGTTCTGTAGAATCACAATGATATGAATTACCTTGGTCTCAAGACACCTTTGGAAATGGCCAGAGCTGAATCCTTGAAAAATGAGTCATTCTTGCACAAAGCAAGAAATGGTGTGTGGAATGTTCCTACTCGGTCATGTCGCTCTGCACATAGCTATGAGTTGGACAAATTCCAGTGTCTTTGAAAAGCCAGGAACAGGTAATGCAGGCAGGCATTACTCTGGCCTGATCGTTTCTTCTCCTGGAAGAACCAGTGACAATGGGGTGCCAGCTTTCCTGGTCTGTAATCCTTGGGGGGAGGAAATGTGACAAGACGGGTGCCAGTCACCTGGGGGTAAAGCTCAGGAAGGTGCCGCATGCACTTTGGGGCCCGCTCCAGGACCTCTCCATGGAACACATGTTCCAACTGCCTCCTCCAGCCTGATTAACAGAGCACTGCTGATTATGTTATGCAAATGATAGGAGATGGATTTCACATTTCCCCCAGCCAGGCTTTGCACAGCTTTGCATTTATTATCCCCCTTTAAAAATACAGAGTCCTCAGAGAAGGGGAATGGCTGGTTTCTATTTGTTTGCCAGTAGAGTTGGCACAAACCTGTCAAGCAATCATCCTGGGCTGTGATCTGCAAAGCTGCCCTTTGTTGTTCAATTCCCCCCAACCCCCAGATTGTTTACAAGACACACAGAGACATCTGCACGCCTCAAAACAAGTTATTTCCTGATTCTGCAAAAACTTGTCAGCCTGGGTGATGAAAATGTTACAGCATTTGCTGACAAGCCATCAGATAAACCCAGAGTTACGTCCCCAGCACCTTGTCCTCATTCACAGCTCAGGACGGTAAATACTTAGCAGGTCCTGGTTCTAGATGATTGTGCAATCAACTCTCTGCCCCTTGGCACTTCTGCTTTCTACTCATTGGTGTTAGTCCATCAGAGGAAAACAGTGACTACAGTTCCCTCTCTGAAAATAGAAGGATTAAGCTTGTGTTTGCTGCATGACCAGTAAGATCTCAAAGTCAAGTTTGTGTTTCTTAGTTTCACATAAAAGTCTTTAAAGAGTGTCCACAATTCAATTATTTCTGAACTACATATCATGGCAAGATGTTTCCTTCTATTCCTACTGTAGCTGTGGACGTCAAGAAAACATATACAGCTTTCTATAAACCTTTCCTCCCTCCCTCCACTCAGCTCCCACCCCAAGAAGGAACTAACGTAATTTGAGTAAAATGAGCAACTGGAAATTAATGGAGCAAAGATCAGCTGACATCTCCAATTCCTCCAGAAGAATTTGTATGATGATTTCTCCTGATTTACAAGATATAGCCCAAGCAGAAGTATGAGCTCATCAAAGTTGGGAAAAAATGGCTGCTTGTCATAACTTGGAAAGAGCTCCACAGATCTTTGTCAAATGGGAATAAAACTCTGTGGCTCTAGAAAGGTTTATTAAATCAGAGATTTATAATCCAGCTTTGCAAATAGCTACTCGCCACCTACCTCCAGTGAATCATGGCTTCTCCAGACACGTGGCAAAGAATACTGTGTGTGTTCACACACACATTATATATATATATATATATATATATATATATATATATATATATATACACACACACACAGATATGAATATTGTACATGTGTATTTTTAAACAATTTTCCCTGACAATTATGCTGATACATAATTAATCGTGTTAAGATAATTAGATCTATGAGTGTGTAAAGCACTAGGCCTTGTAGGTTAATTTAAATTAATAGCTTCTAACCATAGCAGCTAACTTTTGCTGAACCCCTTTTTGAGCCAGCAGATTTGCAGATATCTTTTATTGCTTGGATTCATTCTGCAGAACAGATGTTGTCTCCATTTTTTAGATGTGAAAACCAAGATAGTTTATATGATTGTTTGGGTTGTAATGTAACGTAGTCAAGATTCAAATACAAGTCTGTGCTGGCTCACTGTCTGTGCTGTGCACATTAACAAGGAACCTTGTAATTTCCAGTGGCAGTAAAGCCAAAGCAAGCTGGCTAAAACAGTAAAGGGAATTTATTGTCTCACATAACCAAAAGAGACAAAGGTTGGCTTCAGCGGAAGCTTGCCCCAGAGGTTTAAATGATATGGCCAAAGGCATACTTTCTTGCAGTTTCTGCAACCTTCTGTGTTACACAGGAATTTTACTCTTAGGCTCCACATTGTGGTACAGCAACTCTGCCTCTCCTCTTGGATTACCAGCATGTCTCCCCATTGGTACTGGATGGTACCTCTTCAAAATGCCAACCAGAAAAGAAGGGCTGATCTTCTTAGCTCTCAGAAAAAGGAAATTTCTCTTTCCTAGAACCCCAACAAATATCTTGCATAAACTACAGATTATGTTACAATTACACCCCCCATCCTTGAACCAATCCTTCATCCAGGGGAAATGTGCTAGTCAGGGCTCACATCTATAGTCAAGGGTGGGATCAATCTCTCCCAAATCACCTGACTAAAAAAGGAGAGCAGAGATATTGTCCCCAAGCTGGTCCAAAACAACAACAAAAAGGTAAAAGACCAGTGTTTTCTATTCACTCTTCTATCTTAAAATGTTTAATAGAGATAATATAGCAAAAAACATCCATGAAGTGAGCATGAGAGCAAACAAAGCAACATTCAAGGGCACATACTAAACCAGAGTTGAAAAAGACAAAAGAGTTGTTTCAGATAAGAAATAAAAAGGACAGAGTTCCAGAACAGAAAGTCTGAGTAGTTTTATTGCTGTTGCTGCTGCTATGGTTTTGTTTTGTTTTATCAGGAAATAAGAGTTGTAGGAGAAATGCTGAAATACAAAGGTGGAGAAATCAATCACCTGAGGAAAAGAACGGGCCAGATGTATCTTTTCTTTTGACTAGAACAATAGGTGAAATGATTTTCAGGAGGCTAAGTAACAGATAACCAAGCCTGAAAATCCAGACATTCTAATCATATGAAATATCAAATTACTTCAGGTTTTTGAGCTGAGCACTACTATGCTAAAATGCTACCTGAGGAAGGTTTTCTATACTGTTCTGCATCTATGCCTGGGCTAGGTAGAGAGGAGATGTGATCCATAACAATAGAAAGAAGGCAAACCAGTACTTGGGAAGGGAGGTCATCATTGGTTAAAACCTGTGCTAAGCACCTCCTTGCCATTGTTGAGTGTGTCCCCCAAAGGTATTGGAAGTGTGATTTCCACTGTGGCGTGGTGGGAGGTTGCAGAACCTTTAAGAGGTGGGGCCTAGTGGGAAGACTTCAGGTCATTGGAGGTGCTGTCTTCTGAAGGAATTAAGGTAGCCCTCATGGGGCTCCTGAGCTCTTAAGAGAGAAAGTTACTATAAGTGTAACCCTGACCCCCAAATGGCTTTCTGGCTTCCTGTTTGGCAATATAATCTCTTCCTCCCACTTGTACTTCTGCCATTGCCATCCACCACAAGGTGACCAAGATACCTAGACTTTAAGCATCCAGAACTGTCATCTAAATAAACCTCTTTTTATTTAGAAAGTTTGCTGTCTCTGGTATTTTGGTATCATAGCAATAAAACAGCCTAACATGCATCATACCATGTGTCAGGCTGTGGGCTAGACACAATACTAGGAGAGGGGACATAAAATGAATTAGAATTAGAAATAGATCCTGTTCTCAAGGAGGTCATGGTTCGAAAATGGAGGTAAATATTCTTGTCAACCACAGTCCAACATGACAGATAATGTACCAGGATAAGAGAAAAATCCTATGGGGTGTATGTGAATGAACTGGAGAAATAAAGGAATCCCATCCTGAGCATCGAGCATCCTAAATTAGTACTATGGTCTTGAAATGTATGGCAGTTCCTAGCTTAGCTACATCTCAGGGAAGGCAAACGGAAAAGAGGGAAGGAAAGGAGAGAGGCAGGAAGGGAAGGATGGAGGGAGGGAAGGAGGATAATGGTATCCTTAATTCTGTAGTTTAACAATCTGGGTCCCTCTCTTTTCCTTTTTTCAACTTTTCAGTAGGCCTGGCCTTAAAATGTCACCAAGAATAGCAGAAAATTGGAAGAAATGAACTACCATTTCCAGTAAAATTTGGCAAAAGAATATGGTTGGTTTGGGGTAATACAGTGGAATTTCTTATCTTTCCATACTCAATCTATGCTATGTGATAATTTCTTATATAATTTGTGTTATTACTCAGAGAAATGAGATGCTTTTTAAAAACTAAAACACAGATTTGGCACTAGGGAGATGGAAGGTACAGATCAATTAATAATATTATTTTTTCACTAATTGGAAATCTTCCAAGACACTAATGTATGCATATTAGACAGGGAATGGGAAGATGACAAACAGTTGTTTTGACCTTATAAAATAAAGCATTATTGTAAAGAAGCACTTTCAGGCATCAGTGGTTTCAGCTGAGAATTTTTCTCTTCTGTAACTGAGAAATGTCACCCTGTCAGAGATTCTGGAAAGTGGATCAGAGGTAAGGGGTAGAGGACCAGCAATAATTTTGCCTGTACCTGAGATGTGTCATTCTCTAACTCTGGAGTATTTTTGTATTCTTACAAATATTCATTCATTGTGTAAGGTATTACTAAGAGACCCATATAGTATATTTATATCCTACTGAACCCATCACTTATTAATATAGCATTCATGCCGTGCCAGTTATACTGTTTCATCTTGCACTTTCTTTTTTCCTTCCTTCTGCAACTCATTTTTGTTCAATAATTCATTGAAATAGGCTCCCCTGAAATTTGGGAGAAATTAAATGTTATATCCACATTCATACCAAATTAATTAATCATGATTAATGTTCCTACAATGAATACAAAAGGAATTAATCATGATTAGCAACATATTGAAATGTGCAGCTCAGAGTTTGAGGTTTTCCTTGCTTGCAATGTTCTGTGGAAGCCTTGAAAGGGCATCTATAGGTTTTGACTTCTTCATCCTTTCTTCTGTTTTTGTCGCTGTTCTAAGTCATTGACTGAGACCTGTGAACAGAATAGTTGAAAAGTACAAAACAAAAGTGTTGAGGAAAATGAAAATGGACCATTATTTTCCTTCTCCCAGGATCCAGGGGAACTCCCTGGTAAGAAAGGGAGTCAGAAGCCATTAGGCCAGAGTTGGTGCACTGTGGCCCAGGAGTCAAATGCGACCTGCCACCTGACATTGTTTGTCACTTGTGTGTTGTCTATGGCTGCTTAGGTGATACTACTGCAGAGCAGAATTGTTGCAACAGAGAGAGACTATATGGTCCACAAAGCAAAAGTATTTACTATATCTAATCCTCTACAGAAAAAAAAAAAATATATGTGTCAACTCTTGCTTTAGATGGACATAGGAGATTAGATTTCTCACTTTAATGTCTTTCATTATCTTGAAAAAACATTATCCTATTTAAGAATAAGAATGTGTAAGTGATGCTTACTGAAACTTCCTTGAAGACCATGACTCTAAATTTGGCTTTCCTGCCAAGCACAGTGCCAAACACAGTGGTTGGCACACAACAAGCCCTCGCTGTGTTGCTATTCAGTGAATGAGTAAATGAAAAATTTACTCCACAGACATAGAGCAAGGACTTCATAATTTTTTAATGCCTAACTTATATTTATGAAATAAGGAAAACTTTTTGTTGTTATTGATAACAGTTTTGAGGTTAGATACTATAATATAAAAGACTATTCAGGTCTACAGGATTTACTTTGCATCCTAGTTATTTAGCAAACATGCTTAGTGACAACAATGTGCTAAGCATATTTACTTTGCAGATATTAATTCATTTAATCCTCATGAAACCCTACAGTATAGAGAGTATTAAATGAGGAAATGAAAGCACAGAGATGGGAAGTGAGTCATGTCACACAGGTGCAAAGTGTGTAGGTTCCCCAGCTAGCTTTGACCCTGCATAGCAGTCTAGCCTTAGAAGATGGCGTTATGGTATATACTCTGCTGCCCTGAGTTGGGTGTAAGATGCATTGCTTTTAAAAGACGGAGTAATGAGACAGATGCTTTGCTCTTACCTTGCTTACTTTGATTCCTCTCATTGAAAATGCCCCATCCAGGATAATGTGTTAGTGTTTAGTGATCCCAAATCTCTAAAAGTGGATGCAACAGCTTTAAAAAAAAATGTGTTCAATTTTGAGGGGAAAAAAAAATCCTCTGAAAAAAAAATCTAATCCTTCAGGAAATTCATTTTTATTAGTACCTGAGATGAGGATTTCAAAATTAGGTAGAATTTCAGATGTGCATTCAACTTATCTACTTTAAAATCCTCACTTTAAAATCAGTGTGAAGGGTTTAATTAAATGAAGAAAACATTAAAATATTTGATTTCCTACATCAGCCAGTTCTCAGTTCTCAGCAGAAAGCAACCAAATAAAATAGAAAACAAAATTCCTGGAAGGATATAATTGATTCATAGACTTGACCCCTGAAGAACCAGGATATGATAGTGAGCTAGAGTCTGTGCTTCAGTGGACGAGCTAATCTCATGACATAATAGCTGTCCAGCTGGGGAGCACGACTCAGACTCTGCTACTCCTGGCCACTTTCCATGGCCCTGACACACTCAGAGGACTTTAGCTATTTGTTGTAAATATTTTCTCAATTGCCCACGTGTTGTTGTATCACTACTTAAGGACTTAAAGATCTAGAAGAGTGACAATTTCATTCTTTAGCTTCTGGGGGATGAGGATCAAGAGTATCTGATCTGACTTCCTATCACCAAGTTTTACTGGGAATACCTAAAACATCTGAATTGCTCAGCCACTGAGTACCTAACATACTCTCTCTCTCTCTCTCTCTCTTTCTCCCTCTCTCATATATACACACATAGAAATATTCATATAGATACAGATATCATCCAAAAGAAGACCACACTTACTACTTCTCTGTATTTTTCTGTTTTAATAGAACACTTGTCAAAAGAATGTTCCTTTCCCTAAATCTTCTGCCTGTAACTAAAAAATTATTTTTCCCCAATATGGTTAGTTCAGCAAGCTTTTTTTTTTTTTTTTTTTTTAGTCAATGTGACAAAAGATGAGGCATTTAGTATGAACTTTAAAACAGAGGGGAGTGTGTAAATTTTGTGTAGCTTATTAGTTAGTAGGAATCTATAATTTTGTCATTTTGTCTTAAAGTCATTCTTCATCCTTGAAGAAAAATGCTACATTTATCATTTTTCAAATGTGTACCTGATTTCATTTTTTGTACTTGTAATTGAACTATGCATCATTATTTGTACTTTCATTCATTTAACAAAAATTTGAGAGTCATCTAAGTGCTGAGTAAATGCAAAAGGAGCACCTATCATTGGTCACTGGCCACTTTCAAGAAACAGACCACTGCTCCTTCAGAAGTCATTGCTAACATAGCTTTGATAGAGTCTCATCTATTGAGATTTTTAAACTTTTTAAAATGTCTACAATGCAGGATTTTTTTCTAACAATCTAAAATTTTCTCTTATGAAATGTCACTTTAATTCAATAAATTATCAATTCAGAAGTGTGGTAGATTATCAGAACAATGGCTCCTAATGAATCGTACCATTACTGTCCTCCAGTGGAATCAAGAGTGGAATCCATTTCCCCACTCACCAAATCTGGGCCAAGCATGATTTTTGTTTTGGCCTTAAAGTTACAGAAATGACAATGTGTGGATTCTGGAACACAGGCCTTAACAGGTCTTACTGATTCCTCTTTCATTATCTTCGAATGCTGAGAGGTTAGGTAGAGACAGAGAAACTTATTTCAGTCCACTGGAGAATGAGAGGATGATGGAGGTGACTGGCAGCAGGCAGCACCAACCTCCAGATGTGTGAGGGAGGCCATTTCAGTCTTCCCAGCTCCACCTTCCATCTGTCTGATGACAATTACATGCATGATCTCCAGCCACCCAGTCCTCAGGATTGTGAAAAATATTATAATATTGCTGCTTTAAATGAATAATACGTGGATGGTTTGTTAAGCAGCAATAGATAATTGGAACAAAAAGTACTTATTAAATACCTATTACCACTAAATTTACCATTTTGTATGCAGCTTCTCTAACTAGGCCCAAATTCTTCATAGCCATCTATAATTGGTCATTTCCTCAAACTGGGTAGAATTTACTTACCAGATAAAATTAAATATTTCCACTAAGTATCATACTGGAAACACTTCAGTTGTCTCTTTGTGTATTTTCCCATTTTCTTGAAAAAACAATCATGTATTTCCACATAGTAACAATTATAAATATTAACATAAAAGATTACAATTATTTAGAGTCATAATTCCAAGGTAGGAGAGACACAGGCATAAAAGGGTTAGTACAAGACCTCTGGGTGAGAGGAGTGGGAAGATGGCGGCGAGGGGAGTGCATTACCCCCGTGTGCTGCTTCACTGTGTGGGAGTATGACAAGTCAGGACGGCTAAAGGATATCTTGTTAGGAATTTCCAGCAATAGTGGGGTGCTCCGGAACCTGGAGGAAGGACTTCCATCGCACGAGGATCGGCTACGGGGACTCAAACGCGAGAGGTTTGTCGCACGGAGGGTAACTGCTTATTCAGCAAATCGCCCCGCGGCGAAAGTCTGCAGTGTGCGCTGGGATAGAGACGCAGGGTTACAGCGCTGCAGTTTCTGCCAGCCGCGCAAGCACCGTACTCAGGGCTGAATTCTGGGTTCCAGACGGGGGAAGGAAACGGTCCTTCTCGGTTCTACACACCGGTCAGTCCACAGAGGTGGCCAGCAGCCACCATCTTGGTAAACTGACGTCACGTCCCCTGTTTTCGACTGACCGCAACTCATTCAGCCATAGATCAGGTAATTCCAGGCTACAATTCGCCTGTGGCTTGCAAACAGATTGCTAGGGTTCTGCGCCTGGGTGCTTCTAAGAACCTGAGCCTATCGGAGCGAACGCCGAGCGCGGGGCGCCCGAGTTCCGGCTCCCGGAACCGCCCCG
>NW_025999900.1:32082480-32103875 GCF_001458135.2 Marmota marmota marmota | reverse complement strand
GAGAGAGAGAGAGGAGAGAGGAGAGAGAGAAGAAAAGGGAGGGGGGAGGGTGGAGGATGGGAAAGGCAGAGGAGCACAACAGACACTAGGATGGCAATTTGTAAATCAATGGATGTGAAACTGATGTGATTCTGGCTATCTGTGTATGGGGTGAGGGGGGGGAGATTCATAACCCACTTGAATCAAAGTGTGGAATAATAGATATGTCAAGAAATTTGTAATGTTTTGAACAACCCACAATAAAAAAAAATTCAAAAAAAAAAAAAAAAAAGACCTCTGGGTGACATAATTGTAACTTCATATGTGGCTTAGCAAAGAATAATTGTGAATCTGCCAGTCTTTACTTCTAACAATGTAAGGCTGTTCATGTATTCCATGTGTATTCCTTGTCCTACAAAATCACAAAACCAAATAGAACCCAGATTTTAATAAAAACCAAAAGATTTGTTGAACAAAGAAGTTTTAGAACCTGCTAATGATTTTCACTAAGACCACAAGCTTATAAACACTAAAGAAAAATTAGAACAGAAACAAAAAATACTTTATACGTATCTCCCCCCAAATGTGTATAAATATATAAATACATGCTTATGCTTAGGAAATCCTAATAAGTCTGTCCTTGACTTCAACTCAACCAAAGAAAGCTGGCTTCTGAGAGTGCACCTCCAGCCTCTTTCCTGTCTCAGTTTGCACCTGTAATGAATCTGAGTATCCTGGACCACTTGGCAGTGTGGTTGTGAGCATAGGAAAGCATCAGAATCATTCTTTTTCAGTCTGGAAGAAGGAATATTTTGTTTTTCTGTAGGCAAAATATTGGAAGCTTCTTTCCTGGTTTCTACATGGGTTTTTCTTGTTGTTGTTGTTGTTGTTCAGAAACAGAACCTTCGTGGCCTTCTATTCTACTGTGGAAAGGGGAATAAGAACATGCACCTGAGAGCCCCCATGTAGTGAGGTGTGTATGAAGTACGCTCTTAGCATTTGCACAAGGGAAGCCAAAAATAGCAGTTTCTCCCCCTACACTTTTTTTCTGACAAGTCAAACCCTATTAAATAGCACCTCGGATCGTTTCATGAAAATTAGACTCATTTTTCTAAAATTGAAAAGATCCACCCAATTTTGCCTTATTACATAGCAAATTGATAGGCAGATTGAGATCATACTTTTTTCAGTGAGGTGAAAACCCAAAGTTCATCACATTTTCAGCTAGAAATTATTAGAAGTATACAGGACAGTTAAAATGATTTTAAAATTACAATATAAAAAGAGAACATCAATTTCAAGCATGATCTTTTACAATATGAATTGTTGACTTGAATTGCATCTCAGATTTAATACATCCAGCCCCAAGGTAAATACTGTTAAGCAAGCTTGAACTAAGCTTAGCAGAGTTTAACATGTTCAGTTATAATATTTGTTTAAGAAGTATTATTTCTAGCTCTTCTTACATATGTATATTTGGTTCAATGCTTTAGAGTTACATTTCTCAATAAAATTCCTATGCTTTACTATAAAGTGTGCATTACTCTATCTAGTAGGGGGAGGCAATTTGTACTATAAAGAAAATTGGTCAAATATTTTACCTCAATAATCTGTGTGAATCACAATTACAAGTTCAGCTTTCAAAATCTATTATTAATATTTATGAAAAACTATAGCTTACTGGATGCATCCAAGTAACAATAATGTATATTCACTAAAGGTATCAAAATAACCAGAAGGAACCTGAATTATCTTCAAGTACATAATATGTCATTCTATAGGTAATATTGACCAGATATTATCTGTCTTCTCTGTGCATAGGGTAGTATGCAATGGGTTCACACTCCAGTAAAGGAATTGGAACATATTAGAGTTAATGAGGGAAATTAATTACATGATTCTCAAAATAGAGTACAAAACATTGTTCACTCTTTCTCTCTTATCATCTATCATTATCTAAAATCTATCATTATCGATCTATCTACCTACCTACTAACCTACCTACCTATCTCTGTCATCTACCTACCTATTAAATCTTATTGTTAGTATTTCTCAAAAGTTCAGAAAGCCTTGCTTGTATAATATAAAATTCATTATGAAGAAATCATCATCCCTTCAAATTATCTAGTTTTCTTGGGATCCAATCAGATCTGAAAGGAGCCAGATACCTAAGGCATGTTTAGTCATCACTATTCTTGACCCTCATGGAACTGTTTCACTAATTACACTTTGATGTGGTGCTGTCACCTGACATAAGAAATTGGTCTACAGAGCAGTCTACTGCAAGGATGCTGCTGAGATTGTTTTCTGCTCTATACCGTGTAGTCTTTATGTGGGATTCAGAGAAAAAACTCTGAGGTCTTGGTAAGTAGGGTATTGCTACCTTGATAGTGACTGATATTTATTTACTAGGCATAGTTGTTCTCTAACTGCAAGTTTTCCTATTTTATAGTGACATCTTTTTTTCTTTTAAGTTTGAAATGAGGTCTTACTAAATTGCCCAGGCTAGGCTTGAACTCTTGACTCTCCTGCCTCAGCCTCCAGAGTGTATAGGATTACAGGCTCATGCCACAGTGACAAACCAGGCAACATCTAGAAAACTTAGATCTCACATTTTGGCGCACTTGTGTGTATGTTTTGTAAATAGATTTTTGCAAATTTCCTAGCTTATTTCATTGTCTTCATCTGCATTATTTTTTACCCCCACGTTTAAATTGTGCCATTTTGTTCTAACAATATTAACAAAGCAACAACAGCAACTTTCACTCATTTTGTGCTTACTATTTATAAGAATATATACCAAGAGCAAACATATAGCACATAATTTAATTCTTATAAAATACTAGTAACATTATCTCTGTTTTATGTAGAAAGAGACAAAATGTCAGTACATTTTATCACTGTTATTGGAGGAATGAAGACTTTTTTAAAGATGTGCTCTCAATGAGAGCACATATGTATGGGGCAGTATGGGTACAAGTCACTGTACTAAATACTTCCTGTGGGTTACCGTTATGGTTTAGATGTGAGGTCTCCCCTCAAAGTTCATGTGAGAGACAATGCAAGAAAGTCTAAAGGTGAAACAGTTGGGTTATGAGAGCCTTAGCCTAATCAGTGTGTTAACCCACTTGAATGGATCATAATTGGAAAAGGTAGATCACCGGGGTCCCACCTTTGGGGTATATATTTTATCCCTGGTGAGCTGGGCTTACTCTCCCTCTGCGTCCTGATTGTCATGTTCTGAGCTGCTTTCCTCCTCCACACCTTCCTGCCATGATATTCTGCCTTACCTTTTGCCCAGAGCAACAGAGTCCATCTATGGACTGAGACCACAGAATAACTTTTCCTCCTCTAAAATTGTTTTTGACAGGTCTTTTGGTCACAGCAGAAAAAAAAAACTGACTAAAACAATCATTAAAATCAAGAAAGTTACAGCTAAGTATCAGTACTATCTATTGATGAAAAGGACTCTTATTATCCTCATTATACTGATGAGGAAACTGACACAAAGAGAGGTTAAATCTCACTCCAAGATTTAAAGTCAGTGTAGAGCCAGGATGTCAACCCAGGTAACTTACCTCCAGATTCCAGGAGGATACACATGACGTTCTCTTGTTAGCATCTTTTACATCCTTCTGAGCCACCTGAAATTCATCCAGAAATCCTAGGGGTGTTCATATCTAAGTACCCATGTGCCTACATTTACATATACTTATTTACCATTTTTATCTTGTCCCATGTGGAAATGGCCTTGCTCAGGCAAAAAAAAAGAATTTCTCCATATAATGGAGTAGGTAGTTCAACTGGCAGTCTGGGGGAAGGGTTAGATGATACTTAAAAGTTCCTTTCTGCCCCAATTCAACTGGGTTAAAAGCTCCTTGAGGATAGAAACTATACAAATGAGATTTGAGCAGTAATAAGCCTGAACTGCTCTTATCTGACTTGTTAATGTCCCTGGGCTTTCCATGAGTCACAGAGCTGGACAATTTGCATGTTCCTGGTGCCTCTTCATTAACCAAGAATGACTTCATTTCCTGTATAATGAACTCTGCTTTGCTCTTGGACCACACTCATTGGTCACCTAACCATGTGGTAGCTGCCCATCAGCAGTTACGTTTTCAGGTTCTGAACTTTTACCCAGAGATAGGGCTTTGGGCCCAATAACGCACAGAGTCATAGAGTGTGGTTCTTGTTAACCTGTTGGAGAATGGTGCATGTCAGATTCTGCATTTCCACATCTGGGAAAGGTCAAGAGAGTAATGTAAGTTAATAAAGTCTGAACTAATTAGTACTTCTGGTTGCAAGTAAATCCCAATCAGGGTAAGACAAAAAATGGAAAAACTCTAAGTCCATCCATACAATAGAGCACCTGAAATAAAGGAATATGGGTTTTCAGTGACTCCATACTGGTACTCTTCTGCTTTCTTACAAACTTACTGGTAGTCAGCAAATACCAATGGGACCAAGTTACTTAACCAACGGGAGGGAGGAGATTTTGTTTTGTGTTGCTTTGTTGTGTTTGCTTGTTTGTATGAGGAACAATACAGAAGTTAACGAATGGAGTCAATAGCCGAACTGTTGGGATGCAGATACTTGGTAGAATTATGATAGATTGTTTAAGGGCAAATAATTATGATCTGATCCTGGTGGTGTAGAATCTGGCACACCACAAATAAAATGCTTATTTTATTTTCCTTTCCATCATCTACATGGGGTATGGTCAGAAAAGCATGTTTGAAGTGGCTGTAATTTTCATCAGTTTAGAGGGAGTTGGATCTTCTAGAAGATCAGTGGGTCTCGTGAGCACTGGCTTCTCCTCTGTGTGGAAAAGTCAGGGACTACCAACCAGTCCCACCAACCTGCAGGCTGTATCTTCTCCCAGGAGATGCGTTAGGGCCGTAACAACTGGCTCTGTTGTGCTTCACAGCAGTGAGACAAAGCATTGTCTTCCCCGTGCTGCCCTTTGTGGAAAACTTGGTAATGCCTTCTTTTAACCACCACATAAAAGCTTACAGATCGTATTGGGATAGCTATTTACCATGAAGACAATCCGTACATATAGCATACCGAGCAAGTGAGCAGACTACAGACACAGGCTGCCTGGGTTCACATCTTAGTTCTAGAGCTGACCATGTGTCTTGGCTCATTTCATAAGCCCCCTGTGTCTGTTCCCAAGCAGAAACAACCTCCCAGAGAAATAAGACTATGTATAATATGCATTTTTGGAAGTAAAGTAAGTACCACATATATATTGCTGTTGCTGTCACCAGTACGTCTTCACACAAATGTCCTTTGACCTTGTTTCCATTCTCATTGGTTCTGTCTCCTGCAGATCCTCATCAACTTACCCACCAGCCTATGATAACTGCCTCCAAACTAGTCACTGTGTCCCTCCTACTTTTGAATCAATTCTCCACATAGATTCCTTGATAATCCTTCCAAAATACCGTTTTCTACTGCTTTCCATCAAAAATCATTTTTTTCCAGTCTGAAGTTTGCTCCTCTTTGCCTGACATTTAGATTTTCTACAATTCCCCCTGCCTTATTATCAACTAACATGTACAATTTACAACTATTCTTTCTTTCACTTCACCATAAGAAGTGACTTTTTATTTTTATTGTTTTGTGGTAGAGGTAGAGTGGAGGGATTAGGGAACTGGCTAAAACAAAGAGGAACAATATGGACACCCCAATTCCTTCTCTATAAATCAGAGCTCTGAGGTTGTTCTGAGTAAGGCCTGGGTACATTAATTTGGCGCCTGGGGCTGGGCCACTCTGGTGAAATCCAGGAAGTCTTTGGGGTCACGGTCACCTCTGTGACACATACACTGCTCCTAAACCACACCAGGTCATGAAAACATGGCTGAACGACACGTGATCAGTCAGCAGCTTTACCGAATGTTTTCTTGCACAGTGAGAGGGAACCACGTTAGCGGCCTTTATAACTGGCCTGTTCATTACATTCACATAATACAATTTTATAGCTTTAAAGAAACATTAAACAGGAATGGAGGCAAGCAATGCATTCCTAATGGGTTTACAACATCTCTCATCCTTACTCCTTCTTCACTTGGGCTTTCTAAAACCAAAATCATTTTCTTTTCCAGTTAAGCAGAATGGATCCATTTCCAACCATGCATTCTGCTGTATTTTCCAATGGAATCTGTGCATTGTGAGAGGCAAATCTTGATATCACATCGATCTCATTTCTCGTCTGTAAAACGTGTCTGTGAGTACTGTGTTCTGCATCCCTGTGTGTGTTTTGGTTACGTTTTAGAGATTTTCACAGTTGGCAGGGGCTCCACTCTATGCTTCTTGCTTGTCTTATTCTGCCCCCATGAAACCGATCAGGTTGCCAAGTTCTTACTGACATCAAAGCAGGCTCCAGGCTCAGATCATCTCTGTGGGATGCAGAGGAAGGGGAGAAATAGCTCTTTCCCAGAGAACACTTCTCTGACCGAGTTCTAAGTCAATTCTGGGGCTTATCTGTTTTGGTTTTTTTTCCCCCCACTGGCCAGGCTTCTAGTGAAGTCAAATATTGCAGCTGACGTCAATCGGCTTGTGGCCAGGTGCTGGCCTATGCTGGGCAAAATCTCAGGGCAACAGATTCATCCCCCTTGGATCTTGATTTTTTTATAGTTCCGTTTTGCATGATGTTCTTTCAAATAGCAACAAAAACTGTAAACAGATTGCAAAATACAAGCCACCCATGCGTACATTCCTTTCCCTTGAACCCAAATGAACACAATGCCAATACCAACAAAGGTTAATTAATAGCACGACAGATTCTTATTTAAGAAATCGCTTCTTCCAACAGGCTGCAGAACTAGGCTCTAGCTGGTCCTGTGTTCCTTCACCACAAATTTGTTTGTAACTTTTCTTCACAACTGTGCAAAGGCTCCTGATGATTTTTACATGTTCCATACAGAGACATGCAAGTCTGAGGAGGGCAAAACTGAAATTTTTTAAAGTTTTATGTCCAGAATTTCCTCACATGTGGATGCATTCTCCCTTACATCGCTCTAGAACCTACTGAGCTGTGCTTTCCCCTGGTTTTACAGGTTTACCAGTAAGAAACAACAAATCTTTATGCTTTTAATCACATCTGATCATAATTATCAGATTGTGTTCTGCTTCTGATCCCCACAAATCCTTACCAATTGATGGATCATCATTAGTGATGAGTTTATCTTTAGAGAGAGCTATTTAAGTATTGTATGTGAGGCAGTTTGTGTACTAGAGAGATACTTCTGATTCCTGATTTGGAGCAGGGTTCTCAAACATACATAGATACTCAAACACACATAGACAGGAAGGTCATATTTGGGCCTGACATAGTCCATGAATGTACAAACACACATAACAAACAAGGTCACCTAGACCCTGGCAGGACTTTGACTCCCTGAAAGAGCAATCAGACATTTATCTGAGAACTAGACATGACCTTAATGTGTTTTCATATTTCAATAGAAACAGAGAGCTTGCTATTCCTGGAAACTCTGTTGTGAATCTTCCCATCACAGACCTTCCCCTGGACTATGCTGTCAAGATGACTTGACCTTGAAATGAAAATGTGACCTCTTTACTGAGTGAACCCTCTGGTGTCTATTTCCCAGTATGAACAGGCCTCACCAATGATGCTTTAAAACATAGAAAAAGTCCTTTAAGCAATATAAGCAATATCATCAAAGGGTTTTAGTTTTTTAAAGGGTCTCAAGCATTACCTTTTCAGCCTGTTCATTTTGCAGCAGAGAGAACTAACCTCAGTTAGTAGAAAATGTGGGTCTAGAACCAAAATCTGCTCACTCCCAGCACCACACTCACTTATTTTCGGGAAGTAATCACTGCAACCCATTCTCATTAGAATTTTCATAAGCACCCCCCCATTATTTTTAATGTGGTGATAAGAAAGTTCTGTGAAATTTAATGTTGTGTAACTCACTAATTTATTTCTCCTGAAGGTTTATGAAACATATTAGAAAACAGTGTGAGGAAAAGTAAACAAAGCAACAGAGTCATTTAACTACAGTTGACAAAAGAGGTACAGTCATGCCCTTCGTGAATTGATTATTAACGTTTATCCTTGGACTTTCAAATGTGCCATGACAAGAACATGTATAAAAATGAAAAACTGCCTTAATCTTTCCAACATGACCTGAATGTTAAAACTAACTGGACACTATGCAGAGCAGCTCAACTTTTATGGGAGAAATAATGCACATAATTACAGTTGGTCCTAAAAGCTTAAGACATTCCTATTAGCTACATTTATATTTTACCATAGCCCCAAACCAACTCATTTCTGGTACTGAGATCTGGGTGTATGGTTATCTTTAAATTGTCCTTCTTTTTCTAAGCCTCAGTTCTATGTGTCTTCAAGTTCAGACTGAAATCCTACTCTATCCCAGTAATTATTTTCTTTAGAAGTTATGCTTTTCTTTCCTTGAACATACAATTCATACCACAAAATTCCATATTTAATTATATCCAGTGTGATATAACTTGCTGATTTATGTTCATCTAACTAAAATTGCACTTAGGTTGTAAAAATTTTCATGCAAAGGTACATGTCTTCTTTATTCCCATAATACCCAGCATTATAGTGCCAAAATAGATACCCAAACTGTTTTCTTTTGACTAGTCTGTGACTGAACAGGGGCTTCTGTTGTATGAAGCACAGACTTTACTACACAGACATTACTACTGTTGGGTTCACGACCAACAGCAGCAACATCCCCTAGGAACTTGTTAAAAATGCATAATCTTAGGTCTTATCCTAGACCCACCAATTTTAAAAGATTTTGTAAGTGATTTGTAAAGTTGGGGCTTAAGTGGGCCACTGGTACTGAATTCTGGCCCAATCGTACAAGTGCCAACCCTCCTAGGCACTAGATCTATCTGGGTACATAGGTTCAGAGAAAAGTGTTTCTTTGATATTTGTAGCTACCTCCTTAGGGAATCTGGGGAAAGTTTTAAACCTTCTTTCAAGAAAGTGAGTAAAGACACACACACACACAATATTTTTTTATGTAATTTATGAGTTTATAAAGTGAGTTGAGCTTATACAAGTTATTTGCCTATTGGAGCGCCTACTTATGCATTGTATATTTACAGTTAAAAAGCAAGAGGGATCCATCTGGCCTTCCTCCAAGGGGCTAGTTTTTGGTATTTGCATAATGTCTTTGAAGGGAAAAAAATAATCACATGTAATCTTGATCCTGTAGGTGAGGTGTCCAATATTAATGTGTAAAAGCTAATTTAGCCATGAAAGAGATTTTCACATGATTCATTTCATTCATCTCAGTAACTCAGAGAACTTTGATTTAAGCAACAAAGATTGTCTTTCTACCTAATTGTGTACTTAATTTAAAATTTTTCTTTCTCATTCTTTGAATTTGAGCAAAGAGTCAAACATTGCTTTTCATGTATTTTTTTTAAAAGTCCTTCGGGGTGATGATCTAAAAGCTCTTAATTATCGATTAAATTTTCCCCAAGTAGATTTTTAAAAGTTTAGATGATCCCAATTAGTGTGAACTTCATTCTAACAGCAAGAGTGAAGTTGTTTATTTTAAGACTTCTTTATTACTTAAAAAGAGAAGATCAGATATTTCAGATCAATGTTAAATGGACATTATGGAAATACATGTTGAAAATAAAAGACACAAAAATGTATGACCAGAGAAGTCAAAGATACAGCTTTTCTTTTTGGTTTTAAATTTCCCAGATTCTAATAGTATTATTTTGAAAATATTGTGCCCACATTTATCCTAAAGGGAGTGATAGGTTAATGTCTGTGTTTATATTTTAAAACCATGTTATTCTATATTTTTTACCAGTGCCTTTTTCCCTTGGGAGGAATAATACTCAAACATATATTTAAAGGCAACTTATATTTGCCAAGCTAATCACATGTGACATTGGGGTTATGCTATTCTGGCTAGATGGATAGGGCAGCTGTGAACACACTCAGAAGATAGGCAGCCTGATGTCCTCCATCAGTGAAATTCTAAAAACCGTATTCAAGAAAACTTGGTGAACTTGGTGAAGTACTCAGAACTTCTTAGAATAGCATATGACTCAGGAAAAATCAGTAGTTTAATAGTTTAAAGAATAGAGCTCTCACTAGCTTGAACTAGCATTGGAGAGAAGAGCTACAGAGGAGAAGCTTTAGAGCTGGTACCAAGAGTTCTCTAGTAATAACAAGGTGTACCAGGGTCTCCCTTTCACTGTGGATCTTCAAAGCAAGTTTTAGACTATTTCACATTCTTCCTTATTGAGATAGTAAGTGATAATCGAAAATGAATAGAATCAGGGCTAAATCCCACTTACCACTTACTTTGAACCAACTGTATACATTGTAGAGCAGCTAGTACATGTCAAGCACACTTCTGAGTCAAATGGTGGAAAGAAGGGTTAGAAAGTGAAAAGCCCAGAGTTAATACAGTGAAGACATATTCTGTATCCCTAAGGATCTTGCTGTATATTTTAGGGGAGCACTCTGCACTGAAGATGAAATAACTGGTAGCATTTGGAAGCATTATCTTGGGGGACTCATGAAGACAATATGCTATGCCTTTTGTTTCTTTTTTTTTCACCCTAATGTACTGGATGGAAAGTTATGTTTTTATAAGTATAAAAAATATTATTAGAATATCATGCATAAGTCAGCTGAGGAGAAGATACACTTGGAGCCTCTGAAGTTATGTCATAGGGCTTCCACTTGACCTGACTGCAGCCATCTTGAGTTGTATTGCCACGATTGCCCCCTTGTGACCCTGGTCAGATTCTCCTGTGTAGTTTCCCTTCATGCTGTAAATAAACAACACCATTAGAGTTCTTGTGTGGAGGTTTACAATCAGACTCTGGCACTGGGAGTGTGTCTGACCTCTTGGATACAACTTGATACTAACCCAGTACATTCTTCTGTCCTGATGATTATATATACCCTCTCCTTCCCACCCAATCCACTGGTTTTGCTGCCACCCGGGGTCATGTTTCTGTTTGCAAGTTTCCAATAAACTGCATCCTGTGCAATCCTGGCTCTGCCTGCCTCTTTTCTTGTTTTTTATTTTTTATTTATTTTTTTATGGCATATTGTGGCTGGTTCTCATACACTATAACTGGGTTTTTACTTGCCACACCACTAATGGAAGCCTTTGTAAAATAATTGAGAGAAAAAGTCAGATCAGCAGCTTGGGGCATGAATTCTTAAGGTCATTTTGGATAATTTTAGAAAAGCTCAACCGGTGGCGGCTTTGGTAAAGATCTGAATCAGAATGTAAATTGGTTTAAATTTGATGTGTTCCAAAAGATAGTCCTACCCTAACACATAGGTAGGAGTTTTGGAATGTACAGGGGCAGAATGACATGTATTCATTACACTTTTTGTTATTTTTATTCTTATTTCTTAATTCTCCCATCCTTTTAAATCAGGAAGCACCACATGAAGTCTGATACAGAACACTCCCATTTCTTATTGCTCTTTACTTCGTGGAAAGAGAACCATTGTGTACGGTCTTGTTCAGATACTATGAAAACATCTGGGTTTAGTCGCCTGACTTGTTTGAGATGAGGCCATTTTTCCACATTCATTTCATAACAGCTTAAGGGTAGTTACAGGCCCAAAACAAAGGCAAATGATCGTTTTATTTCTTACTCAGTCCTCAGTGGATACTTGAACTCCAAGAAGGTAATTGTGTTGCCAGAAAAAAAAAGAGTCCTGGCTTTTACCTAAGCTGCAGAATATCTTTCTAAACATCTTAGAAACTGAAGTGGGATGTGCAGAGAGTCATGATTACAGTGATGGCAGGGATGACAGGAACCACGATTACAACAGTGCTTATACATCAAAGTCAACATCAGTGACATGGAACTGCTACAGCTATCACCTCTACCATGGGAACCCTACCTAGTCTACATCTCTGGGATGTGCTGTTTGTTGCTGAAAGCAACGATGACCCGTGAGCAAAAATTCTGATAAAGATTAGGGCTTGTTTAATACATTCCAGATTTTTTTTAAAAAAATATCTCTTGAGATATTATGCTTGCAATCAGGGAATGAAGAAAAAAAATAAGGGCAAATTAAAGAAATAATAGCTTACTTCATTTAAGAATGGAAAGCCAGAAAGGGAAAGATGAATTTGGACAATGGATAAACTAACCACAAATTTACATGATGAAATCTAGAATAGAAAAGACTAATAATTTGGGGTAGCTCTTTCTATATCTGTAGTTAGGCGTCAAGTCCTTTACTTTATTTCTCTAAACAGAACCTGCTATCCAGAGAGGGAATTTCTCTTAGAGATCATTTAAGCTCTCTTACTTTATAGAGACCAAGTTTTAAAGCTCAGAGAAGTTAAATAATTTAATGACAGCCATGCAGCTGGTTACCAGCAGCATTGGGGCAGGAATACATGCATCCTAATTCCCCTCTGACAGCTTTGAGAGGAAAGTGGGTTTTCACAGAGGCTTCAACTCTGAACAGATTAAGCGAAATGTGACAGATGGACTGTGTTTATTACAGCTCCCATCAATATGTACAATCATTGGGATGTAACATGGTGCTAGGGTTTAACATTTACTTGTCAACATCTAATTTTTTACTCACTGTTTATTGTGCTGCTTGAAGAAACCTAAACATTTTGTAAACAATACAATTTATTTTTGTGAAAGGTTATATAATCAAGTAAAATCACAAACTGGAGTTTTTAAAAAAATGCAGTTAAACTTTATTTTCACAGCAAATTACTTTCTCTGTTTCAGTGGCTTGCCTTCCACCAGCTCCATACAGAAATAGAATAAGTCTACAAGCCCCACGGTGGCTTTGTTTGGATGGTGTTATTCCAGCGTGAGTTTGGGATCCTGTCTCTCTCTCTTGCCCCAACTGGAATCACATGTGTGAATATAAATGTGTCAATTTTTTTTGTTTTAATACAACATAATTGGTTTAATTGTCTATAAACTTGTGGGTTTTGTCTTTTTTTATTTCTGAATAAAACAGAACAAAATAACTGCCACTATTATCAGATTAATTCTCCTTCTAGATGGTGTAAAATATTTCTATTCTTTCTTTAAACTTCAATGACTAGGTTTTATAATTCCTTTCTCTTTCTTCCCTTCCTTCTTTTTATTTAATTAGTAATTTTAGTATTGGCTATGTGCTAGGACAAGTGTTATTATCTCTGGGGCTGTGAAGGCAAACAAGAGTTCTACCTGAGGAGGTTCTATGGGCTGTGTGGCACCAAAAGTCATTTCAGGGACATGTTTAATTTCTCTGTGATTTGTCACAGATTTGGACCTATATTATAAGCACCCTTAGTATGTCCTGTTGTTAGGATTTGTCGTTGTCTTTTTCTACTATTTTTACTTTTTCCTGTAACACTTCAAACTCCAACTCAACCATGAGTTTGCTACCTCTTTAACATACTTACCCTAAAAAAACAGATCTCTGTTTCCCTTAGGACAGGATCCCAGTTCCAAAGAGCATTGGTCCCAGTTCTTTATAGCACAAGAAGAAAATACATGGTGCTGATCTGAGTGTACTATAAAATTCTCATTTAGAGAGGCTCCTTGTTTCCCTTCTGCTCTGGTGTGAATGTGTTCATAATGTATAATGGCTAAGATAATCCTTTTGCTGAAAAGGGGGATTTAAAAAATAATTTCTTATAAATGTCATTCTGTATGATAGATACAACTCTGACAGAACTATAGTAATGAGGACCAGAAAAGGGACAAATGAACTCACAACCAGTGCTGATACCCAGCCAGTTTCTACCTATTGTGTGACATGTGCAATCCTGGTGAGTGAAAAGAGGGAGTTTTCAACTGATGGAGCCACAGTGGACACACACCATTTCCAAACAGATAGCCAATCAGATAAACCAGGTGTTATGCACAATAAGCTCAAAATTTCTTTTTATAACATTTGTACAAAAAAAGAAAATTATACATATATTTGTTAGGGAGAAATGTTCTAATTAATTCAGAATCCAAAGGATTAAAGCAAATGAAGAAAAAACAATAATGGGAAAAGAGAAAAGTTTAATTTTATTCTAAAAAAGATTGGGGAGATTTACAAATAAAGATTTTAAGAGAATCTTGTAAGGGAACTTATATAATTCTAAGAGGGAGTAAAGTGAGAGACATGTATTTCTTAATGGAAAATATAGATTTTAGTTTGAAATTCAACACCTGTGAAAGATGTTTCAACATATGATTGCAAGGTACCATTCCTCAGCGAATAACCCTCTCTCCCCAAATTTTGCAACAAAAACTTTGATCCTGCACTATGAACCATGCATTCTAAACAAGGCAGTATTACTAAAGAGAAAATGATATGAATTACCAAGGAGTAGACACTCTCTTGGGAAGCAAAAATGCATCAGGAGACTCTTAGTTTTATGCATTAGCAAAGGAAAGCCTCTAAGTGGTCTTTGGCAGGCGTTTTCATAGGCTAATGAATAAGGAAAATGAAAGCTTATACTTCATTAGGTTGACAAGAAATCAATCACATTTGATGAACCAGTAAATCCGATTTAAATGCCAGGGAGTTCTCTAAGAGAACCTATCTTTGCTCCACCTTTGTGCATAGGTCACACAGGTGCCTATAGTTACTACTCATAGTATCAGTGCCTTGGAGTTCACTGGAAATCATGCAGAACTAGCCAATTTGCCCTTTTGAAAATCTGTGCATGTGGACACTCTGAATTGTTTGTAGCAGCAGTTTGTTTAATTGCTGCCTGGTTTCTTGGCTTCCATTACTAAACATGATCTGCCTAAACATGTTATGGGGAGAAGCAGGTTATGGAGGGTAAGCATGGGACTCTACTACATGGGGATTGACAATTGCTTTGTCTCCCTGACTCCCTTGCCATTATCATGAGTTAAATGCTTTGGATTCTACCTCACTTATTCTAACCATATTTTAAAGAGGTAGTTAAATTATATATATATAAAATAACAGGTGACGTCTCCTGGTGACATTAAGGAAGGCTCACTCTTGAAGCTTTTCTCAGTTTTCTAACACAAATCACAAAATAGAAACTAGATCTCTGGTTTGGACCAAGTTCTATGATAGGAAGACCCAACAGACTCTGTCCCAGCCCCTGTTCAAAAGGGCTTGCCATTATTCTGCTTTGAGAAGAAGCCAAGTCACCTTGGGAAAATTATATAATCTCAATCTGCTATCAGTTTCCTCATCTACAGTCATTCACTCCTCCAACAGCTGTTCTCCTAACACCGTGTTCTGAAATGTTCTTTTCTAATTCTAAAGTTCTGTGGATTTAAGTCATTATATAATTTTTCTAATCACGAAGTTCTTTAATAAAAAATTGGCAATTTAATGACCTTTATGAGATAGAGCGAGAATATACTTATTAGCAATGCTAGAAAAGTGAGCCTGAAATTCTTCATTGGTGTTTGCCAAGAATCTTAAAATCATATAAATAGAACATTAAAGACAAGCTCTTTTAGCTCTGACTTCTATAGGAAACCACAGTTCCACCTAATTTCAGGATTATTTGTGCTTTAAGCAGAAGATTTGTTGAAAATTTAAATTAGTTATAACAAGAGATATAAATTGACAAGAAGCATCATCTATATCAATTTAATCCAAGATTATAAAATATACAATGAATTCTAATGTGTCCTGTGAGGAACATCCTGTCTTCTCTTTCCTAGGTAGATCTTCACCTTATTCATAATTTTACCCATAAAATATTAATACTTATGATGTTCAAGGCTGAGAGATAGGGATGTTGCTCTAAAGAAGAAATCTTTTAAATATATGAGGTGCTTAGTGGATTTTGTTGACCAATTTGTTGATGGTTGAAAACAGCCCTTTAGAAAAAAACCTGTGTGGCTGTGAACTCTTGTATATAATTTAATTTCTTAATTCTTTAATAAATTCAACATGGGAAGACTTTAAAAAATGATCAGGGTGCCAAAAATTCTGCTTGAGAATGAAATTTAGAAAACCAGTTCATTTTATTACCATGGCAAAGGCGCTCTTATGAAAATTCACCAAAACAAAACAAAACAATACGACTGCTATGTTCTTAAAATATTCTGAGAAGTCGCTTGTGATAAAATATTAGGGTATTATGTATTTCTGACAAAAAATCAGCTCCCTCAACCAGAAAACTTGTTTTAAAATTTAAGACTGTTCCAACTTTTCTCATTCTCCTAGAAAACAGAATTCAAGTGCTTGGTAGCTCACCTGTCATTGTTTTCTGTAGAATTGGAGGTGTTTGCCTAGCTATTGTCAGTCATCTCTTCTCCAGGTGAAGTCCCTTCTCCTTTCCTACTAGGACTTCAGTTATGAATTATTACCCAGTTTTGATGAAAAAGTTCTTCTGAAGTTTTCTATCAAATTTTAATTTTGATTAAGCTCTTTAAGACAAGTAAGTAAATAAGAAACATATGGTGGCAGAAGCAGGACTGAAAAAGACAATTCAATTGCAAAATTTTCTGGAGATCAGTGCTAGAAAAACAGTTAAGCATGTCACTGGAAAAGGCTGGGCCTGAAGTAGTTCAAGAAGGCAACAGAACCATTGTGTCCACACATGCTGGAATTGTGGCCTGGACTCTAGAGCCTGTGTTCCAGAGAATGGATTTGTGAATGGAGATGTGTAAGTTCCTTGGGGGTGTATCACCACTATAATAGTAATTGGGGGCAGTGGGGTGTTTAAAATAGTTTCCTCATCAGTTGTTCCAAAAGCAGCAGGAAAGCAGTAAAATGAAGCATGGTAGAATTCTGACCCAATTCCTTATACTCCCAAACATGAATGCATATTGCAATATGAGCCAAATGGAAGGAGGAAGGAGTTCCTTAATTCTGAACCTAGCTATCAAAACAATAAACATAACTTTTAAAATCCAGAGCCTGAGAGTTCTTACATTTGGGATTGTTTTTAAGAAGGAGGTGTATTTTCTTACCAATATTTCCAAGACTTACAAGTTCAAATCTTTATTATTACAAAATACTGTTTCAGAAAGGCCATCTCTTGTTACCACAAGGAAGACCAGGCAGACATGACCCTTCAGTTTCTTTCCTTCCCTGGTTGTCTGTTTCGTATTCTCCATCTTCATTTTGTGTCTGGAGGAGTTGTATATATGGCCACTGACAGTGCGATTCAAAAGTGATTTTTGGCAGCTATTAGCCAGTAGCAAGTGTGACTCTATTTTCTGGATTGCTTGGGAAATCTTGGGTACTCATTGTTATTCCTAGTGCATCCTTTGACTTGTAAAAATGGCCTCTGCTACTGTTTCTTTCCTCTCCCTTCTACTCCCCGACCCAATGGCAGCTTCCTATGTGAGGCTAAATTTATTACTGAAGCCTGAGGTGGAGGTACTTCTGACTGGTTTGCTTATGAAGTTTCGACAATCACCTCTTCCCCCTTTTTTCCAAACATCATGCTAAAGTGAGTTCTGACACAAGATACACACTTGGGATTGGAACTCTTAACTGGCAAAATTCTTGACTAAATACAGAAGAAAGAGACAGATGGAGTCAGAATAAAAATTTGGTAAACAGAAAGTATGAAAGAGGCAGATGATGGAAAGATTTGGAAGAAAGGAAATGAAGCAAGAATAGAACATGAAGAAATGTATGAGAGGAACTATATGAAGGTGAACAGTATTGTTGCTTTTCCAGAATTTCTGTCACGATGTCCCTCTTCAAACTTCTCCAGCCAGGTATAAACAGGTCTCAACCTCCCAACATTTTGTAATTCTCTACAAGGTCTTTGTTCTGGAGATACTGTCCTTGTTAAATTTTGGTCCTTTCTCTTGATTTAGTATCCTCTTCAGATTCTATTTATTCAAATCTCTGTCTTCATTAGGATTAGTAAGATGAATTAATTTGCACAAAGATGAGAATGGTATAATGCCCCCTTTTCCAATACACTTGCATTGTGATAGAACTTACATAAAAGTGTATGTTATGTGGGGGGCTGTGGCAGCAAGGTATAAGAGAAAAAAATATTTGGGTCCATTCTAATTCATAGCCCAGGGTCTCTGCCTATACTCTACATACTAATAAGATAAGCTCTTATGTAAGATCCCACTAGCCCACAGTCTGTGTGCAATTGTTGACAGTGTTTTAGCTGGTGCTTTATGTCATCCTTGGATTTTGACAGAAGGCCATTTATTCCTAAAGTATGCATCATTCAAACTATTTTTGTCTCCTTCACTGTGTAGAAAGTATCCACCACACTATTTAGCTTTAGGAAATACAGCTAATCTTCTCAGTGTGGACCTGGGTTTCATGCTTATTGGAAAAGAGTAAGCTTTTTTTTTTTTTAACTATTTAAGGATGAATGTGTAGTTATTTTAATGTCAGGGTTATATATCAATATTCAAGAACTTTCTAACATATTTTAAAAATTCTGATATCTGAACATAAGATCACTTAATGCAGATTTTTCCTTCCAGACTTTTCTTAAATAAATTCTTTTCTTGATTCTAATGTATTTTAATGAGCATTTCAGTATGGTCCCTTTCATAGGAGTATTATATTAAAATGAACTTTTTTCTCAATAAGATTTATGAATTGGTAGAGATTACTGGAAAGCAAATTTGGCTAACGATCAGGAGGTATGATTTCCAGTCACAACTCTGTCATGTCTTTGCCATGTGATGACAGACTGACCTGCAGCAGGGAAAAAATCACCAGCCTACTTTACCTGATCATTTTTCCACCTACTAGTGTTGTAGTGGAAACTTCTTTGACTCCTCTATGCATTATGTAATTTTCCTGTAAGGAACATCTATTACATAAAGTGCTATAATATACTATAATCCTTGGTCTACTTTTACATTTCCTCCAGTCAGGACAAGATTGATTTTACCATAATAAACCTAAGGTTGTTATGGTTTGAATATGAGGTATCCCCAAGCTCCTGTATTAATGCAGGAATATTCAGAGGTAAAATGATCAGATTATGAAAACTGTAATCTAATCAGTGTGTGGTAACTGTAGACAGGTATGGCATGGAATAGGAGGTGGGCCACTGGGGGTGCCCTGAGAGGATGCAACTTTCCCATGGCCCTTCCCTCACCTCTACTTCCTGGATGCCATGATCTTAGCTGCTTTCTTCCATTGGACCCCTCCACCATGATGTTCTATGTTCTGCCTCAACTTGGGCTCACAGCAATGGAGTGGGCCAAGCATGGCTTGAAACTTTGAGGCAAAAAACTCTATTCTTCCTCTAAGTTATCCTTGTTGGGTATTTTGTTCACAGTGATGAAAAGTTAACACAAATGCCCAGTATACAGCAGGCATGTAATGTTTATCAAGTTTAAAAAAATAACAGCATAGACAGAATGACTAGTCTAGGCTATTGACAGATATGGGATGACTAATCACCTCTGGTTCTTAACTTATATGGAAGACTGAGTGACTTTGTAAAGGTCTTGCCTTCTTCAAGTTATCTTACCTAACTGCCCTGTCTAAAGTTACTCCCATCCACCTTTGTCCTGTGTCATTTTCTATTCCTTTACACTTTTATTTTCTTTATAGTCTACTGTTTGGCTTCTCAACTGCAATGCTAACTGTACCAGGTAAGTACTCTATCTCTTTCAATCTAGGATCTGTTGTGTCCTTTAGAGAGAGAAACATACACACAGTAGATGCTTAATAAATACTTGAGTGAATAATGAACTTCCATAGGAGGCACTCTAGCTCAATAAATGCAAATATTTTTATGTGATAAAATGCTGTGAAAATGCAAGTTACTTTTATCATCACAAAGCTACCCTGATAATTTTTTTTATTCAATAACAAGCAAATATGCTAAGTAAAAAGGGTATTGTTGGCTGATAATTTTTCTTATTTACTTTTTTAAAAAATCATTTCTTTAGAAGGTTTAAAAATATATATGCCTTTTAAGATGCAATTTCTATTTTCCTGAAATTTCTCAGATTATTTCCCAAGGGAATAAGAAATATGTCTTGAATTAGAAAATGACATTATTAAGTTTTTTCAAAGTTGAAAGATAGCATTTATTAGAAAATACAAAGATCTGTGTCAGGAAATAAACATATGATCATTTTTATTCAGTATAAGGATCTAAACTTGATACCTAACATTTATATCAGATTATGGCATGAAATTAGTTTAGGGAGTAAACTCAGATGTAGGTGAATTCATATTTCTTACAGTTGATAATTTGTGAATATGATGTGGATGCCCATATTTGTAACACCAGAATTTCATAGTTTGTTCCTAAAACAAGATTTTTAACGTTGGGACTTTTTCCCCCCTTTGTGTTTAAAGGATATTAGTGTAAAAACTTACCATCACAGCTGTGCACTGGTTTGATACTGCCATCAAGTAAGTAGTGTTTGACTCAGTCAATTTCCAAGTTTATTTTCATTCCTGATCGGTGAGGTTGTTGTTGAGAAATTTACAAACATGAATGACACGATTACATACAGAGTGTCATAAGGTATTTGAACATGTTTTTGGTTAGGAATAGAACGACCATATTGACTTGTGTGTAATGAGGAATGCAAGCAATATCATAGGAGGCAGGAGTTTCATAATTTGGGGTATTACTTAACTTTAATAGGTCACTTTACAGGTTATTAATAATAAGTACATTCTAGTATCTCTTCTTTTAACTATGGATTTGATCATGATCCAGTTGGTTAAGTTCAATCCTTGGAATTTTTTCCTACTATGCTTCACTATATCATTCAGTGGAAATAATAATTTAGGACAAAGTTGGGGAGGGGAAAGGCATGGAGTGAGGTGAGGACTCCACCAGTCATTTTGTGGAGTCAGATGAAATGTTCTCAAATGTGGGAGTGTTTAATAAAATAAAAAAAGGAAAATGATCTTAAATAGATAGTTAACATCAGATTCTACATTGTGTGCTACATAGTGCAAATTTCCTGTCTTCTATGACTTAATTTATGTTAAGCCATGTGAAATATATCACATCAAGTAGCCATTTAAATTTTTATTATGCCTATGGTGGATATTTATTCATTGCTTTAAAATAACATCTAATAAACTATATTACAGACCATAAAGGATATAATTCAAGCATATTTTAACTTACCTTCTCAGATTCTGAGTGATTTCTGAGAGTTGCTGATCTGGATAGGCATCAAACAGGTTAAAAATTTAACACATTACACATTTAAATATCACTGCCATTTTTGATGACTTGTATGGCATATTCACATTATAATAAACACTAAGGACTCATAGATTTGGCCTTGTCAGATATTCAGCATGTATGTTGCAGAATATTAGGTACAATATAAAGATTTAGCCAGGTGTGGTGGCACATGTCTGTAATCCCAGCTACTTTGGAGGCTGAGGCAGTAGTATCTTGAATTCAAGGACTGCCTCAGCAATTTAGTGAGACATCTCAAATATATATATATATATATATATATATATATAT
>NW_025999900.1:32069669-32081526 GCF_001458135.2 Marmota marmota marmota | reverse complement strand
ATATATATATATATATATATATATATATATATATATATATATATATATATATATATATATATAAAGTAAAAAAGACTGAGGATATAACACAGTGGTAGAGCATCTTTGGGTTCAATTTCCAGTGACACACATGCATATGTGCATAGCTACACACAGATTCACATTTAAAATTAGTTTTTTTTTTTTGCCTTTTAAAAAGGTGGAAGACTACTGGAGTTCATATTTTAAATTGGTTGCTGTTCACATTATGAACATACACAATGTAATTTTTGTTTTTATTTTGAATTTCAATCAAAATAAAAAAATTTGACTGTTTATACAAAATAAAATGGCAACATCTTTACCTTAGATGTTATTATCTTCCTTGGTGAAGTTTAAAACCAAGATTCAATGATCCAAATATTTAACACTTGAGATAAATTTCTCAAGTTAAAATGGAATTTGTAAATAAATAAGAAGAAATAACTTTTTTTCCTAAATTTTGAATATATCAACACACACCATTCTTCTAGCTTACATGTTGGTGAAAAGGTGAGATGTGTAAGATTATGTGCATTTACTTTCAGACACTTTATGTGATCTCTATATTGAGTCTTTCAGCTACATAAAGCATTTTTATCTGTTAATTTTGTTTCTCTTGTAAGTTCAATATTACAAATCAAGGTATAGTGCTAAAAGAAATTTTATTCTTTCCTAATTCCAGATATTTTAATGTGTAGGCTTTTCTAAAAACAGCATAAAATGAATGGCAATACATAATTCAGAGAACCAAATTTAGGGCTAGATTTTAATAATATATAATTTTTTGTTTAATGCATAAAAATCTGAAATGTGATGCATACTTTAAAATTGCAGATTGTTGAAGGACATTTTGCTAACCTAAAGGGTTATTATTAAAAAAGGAAATGAATTAAATACTTCAGTATGTTTTGAACTTTCTATAGCATGTTGCAAATAAATGCAAGTTGATATTATCATCTTCATCTTTGTTCTGTGCATTCTGTAGAACAATTTTCACTCTTCTCACTGTCCAATAAAGAGCTGCTATTTCTCTCAATAGGCATGGTCTGTATTTCATTTTTACACGTGCATATATTCTTTCCTAATGAATTTTCACATCATTTTCAGATAGAGAAGTTAGAGAAATTACACATTAAGAAAAATAAAGCTGAGTCACTTTTTCATGTACCATGCCTATGCTATGGCTTTTCTCTTTTATTAAATATAACAAAAAGTGTTTCCTTATGTTGTTTGATAATAAACTTGATATGCAATTTAAAAATATTTGACAAAATAAGCTTCCCTAAACTGAACAAGTAAATAAAGATCTTTGGATTAAAGTTTTATTAACCTCGAAAGCCTGAGATATAAAAGCACATTTTTGATTAATCAAAGACAGTGTTTCTAAACGTTATATTGATAATTTCCATTTAAGATACCCAAGGAATGATAAAGCATTTTGAATCACAAGTATTCCTTAAAAAAATATCACAATGACTCCCTTCCCTTTTTAAAATCATGGTCAAAACTTCAGATTCACTTCTTAAAATATTCAGTATGATAATCTTATGACAGTGAAGACTACAGACTCTTAATCTACTCTAATAAAAATAAGCCTTCCATTATTTGGCATCATTACCTGTAGTGCACTTACAGACTGTTTAGACTTCCATATTCTATTGTATAATTTTAGAATTGTATTTGTTGGCAAGAATAACAAGAATTGTTCACTATATTAAAATTCATGCCATTAAGAAATAATTTTAAAGTGTGGAAATAGCTGGTGCTTTGTGGGTAGGACAACCCTTATTTTCCTATCCTATCCTCTTAATGAAAATAATTATCTACCAAAAATAACTGATATGAGTACCACTGCTTATTGCAAATCAGAAATAGTAATAAGCACAATTAAACTAGGATTCACAGTTCAATCTGAGAATGATTCAATTTCTTTTTGCTTCCTATTAATGGCATCTTCATTTATCTTTTTATTCAGAGAACTTTTCCTATCATTTGAAAAGTAGCATATTTTGAACATGAATAACAATATTCAATTTAATGATTTCAAGGCCATAGCAAATGAAAATTTTCTGGGATTACTATTGTTAACATTTCAATTTAATGAGAATAAAAATTACTTATTAAAATCCTATTGTTTTAAAATACTAATAGTTATTAATAACATATTACCTTAGACATTTTGTCCTTTCCTCCAATTTCAAATATTTGCTTCTTTTCTATTATTGTTGGCCTTAGAAAATGTTTTAGTGGCAACAAATATACTTTAATCTCAACAGAGCTAGGCTCTTGTACACACTGAACTTTTATTTCCTTTAACCTCCATAGAGTGCATAAATGTAAGTAACTCTTGCCCAGAGTGAAAAAGCAATTCTGTGTCCTTGGGTATCCTTGTATGTCTTTCAAAAAACATTTTCAGACTACGCAAGATTTTGTAATTAGATTTCTTTGAAACTAGTAGTACATTATACCCATAATAAAGTTAAATGTATTTTAGCAGATAAAAGCTCTTAACCATGGTTTAAATTTTTGCCTTGTACATTAAATCATATGCATGATGATAATTACTTCTTGGTGGAATATGGCAGCTAAGCTTGAGAGCCAATTTTAGCAAAGGTATTGATTGTTCAAATCAGGTTATGGAAATGGAATGAGAATTTTTAAAAATATATTCTCAATGGAGTTTTAAATATCCTACAATCAGCAACTCACTAAAATGCAGATACTTTGAAGATTCATAGGCCCAGTTAATATGAACTGAAGTGTCATTTTTTTCCTGTAGGATTTTCTGTTCTTATCCTGACAAAGAAACTCTGAGGACAACTTTTTAGATTCAACCAAGAGGCCTTTAAATGTCCCATAGCTACCTTCTGAATACATCAACAATGTAATGTTATATGTATTAAAATGCTCCAGGGGAGAGAACTGTTATGTCCATCTTGCCTTTTTTCCTACTGTTAATATTGAGGAAATCATCAATAAGGTTTGAGATAAGAGAATTAAACTTCATACTGGTTCTGTCAATTTCAAGAATCCGTCGTGAAGAAAACAATAAAAACTGATGCTGTGTGAAAGGAGTTTGAAAACTTCAAGTTACAATTCTGATCATATTGTAAAAGTGTTGAAATTTTCAGAGTCCTTTAAACCCTAAATTATCTATGTGAGCAGCAAATGCACTCTGTGGTATGTGGTATGGCCAAAATTCTTTCATAAGATGTACCCTATGAAGATTGCCATTATTACCTCTGAGTTTCTTTTGTATGAACTTTGATTGTTTACAATACTTAACTGACCTAAATATTTATATATCCCACAAGTCTTCCATTAAGAAAAATTGATATACCTCAAAATCTTTTCATTAGCTGTCAAGAATACTTTCTTTGAAGTTATAATACATTTCAAATCAAATATCTTTCTACACTTAATGAAGCATGTACATTAGGATTTTTAAATATAATATTCTGTTTTTTATTTTTTATTTTATTACATACTAACTTTATTAACAATGAATTTGCAGGGAAATTATTTGATATATAAAACATTAAGAACTTATAACCAAAAAATGCTAGTATTAGTTTTTATTACTATTCAGTATAATAAAATCATTCATGAAACTTAAGCACTTTATTTTTTATTCCTTGTGTGAAAAAGATGCAGTATTTTTTTTTTCTTGGAGGGGTTTATGGAAGATTTAAATTGAAAGATGACTAGTTAATAGGCAACCCAATGAACTTCTTATTGGTTCATTGAACTTATTTTCTCAGATAAAAGTAATTAATTGCCAGATGTTCACTTATTATCAGCAGCTCCTTTAATTGATTGCAAGTTTTTTTTATTATCAATCTTTAGAATATTACAAGTTTTCCCTTTTTCCCATTTATTAATGAAGTTTATGGACAGAGGAAAATACATTTAAAAATGTTTCCCTTAAGTGTTCATAAACTCTTTGCATTGTATTTAAAATTTTCATTTCTTTGATTAATAAGTCATGATTCAAGTTATCACATATCTTTAGAAAATCTTTTTTTTACTATTTAATGACGTCAGGGGATTTTTGCCATTTATTATTAGTTAATATAAGGAATTCTATTGACCATATACTAAAGAATTATTGTAATTACTTTATGGAATCAACCAAATGGAACTGTAATCAGTAAAAGGGTAAGATGAAACGTTTACTGTTTATTTTGTGCTTATATTTGGGCTATTCTGTATGGGATCAATTTCTTTTTCAAATTTAGGGCTCTATCTTAGGTTCTATTAGGCTCACATATTTTGTAAATTTGTTCACAAACTTTACTAGACTTTTGATCAATAGTTTATAAATTTCTTTCCCCTTTTAGAGACAATTGATATTCAAAACCTCTTACTACTTGAGGTTTAATTTAGTCACTAAAATATAGGTATAATTAAAACAAATACATCACCTAATCTTTATATGCTGAGGTGATTGTGATCCTAGTCTATACAAGACATTTGAGTTAAGCAAAATGGTAAAATGTATAGTGCAAGATGGATTCTAATCTGTATCAGTATACCTAAGAACTAACTTTTCCTCTTTATCATGCTAGGTCTGTGAGATTTATATTCTCTAACTGATGTTCTTTAGTTAAAATTTTTAATACTAAGCATAAGTTCTAAAAGGAGTCAAAAGTGTTCTTTTATGAAAATCAGGACCTTGATACTTATTACTATGACCTGAGATTCAAAAAACCTATCTACAACTTTTAAATTTTTATGTGTCATCTTGGATATTATTCATTTTAGAGAATTAAATTTAATCCGTTTTAGGCTAGGTATAACATATCTTGCATAAGACATTACAGACTCTGCCTTAGTGTGGGATAAAAATCAGAAAATTTAATATAATCAAATGATTTATACATTTTGTCCTCTGAAGAACAAGCACAGTCAATTATGGTAAAACACCTGAAATTAAAACAATGGCATTTTTCGTGCTTCAAAATTTCTACTATGATCGATAATTATTTTTTTAGAGAAAAGAATTAACGTCCTTTATGAAATGGTGACACAAATCCTAAAGTTCTTACTATCATTCAAAAGTGTAAAGCTAACAGCATATTTGATTATTATTATTTTCAGTGGTTGTACACTTTTTTTCTTGAAAAACCATATTAATAAAGATGAATGTATTATTAACAGGAAATGCTGAGGCTATTCTCAGCATAATTTGATGAAAATATTAGGAAATATTTTTTTTCTGTCACTGTATCTCTGAACATTAAAACTTTATAGGGCCCTGATACAGTGGCATATGGCTGTGATACCAGCAACGCAGGAGGCTGAGGGTGGAGAATCACAATTTCAAAGCCAGCCTCAGCATTTAGCAAAGCCCTAAGCAACCTAGTGAGGCTCTAAGCAAATTAGTGAGACCCTGTCTCAAAATAAAAAATAAAAAGGGGTAGAGATGTGGTTTAGTGGGTAAACGCTTCTGGGTTCAATTACTGGTAACAAACAAACAAACAAACAAAAACATTACAGAGAACAGGCTATTGAAATAATCCCTTCAAAACAACTGAGTCACTTCTAGGACTTACATTTTATAATTTCCCTACAAAGAAATAATCTCTGACTATGTCAAATGTGATGAATTAGATATGACAGGGTTCAAGTGATACTCAACTATTTTGAAAATAAAATAAAATATTTAAAGAATGCACTTTATCACTAAGAAGAAAAAAGACACAATTGGTAAATGTCAGTTAAAGAGACTATTCACACCTTTTTCTGTGCCTGAGAAAGAAAAAAGACATGAGAGACAATAATTATTGCAGAATTTAAAAGTATTCCTATGGATCTTACTCACATATTAAAAGATCCCTCAAAATGCCATTTCTGAATTTTTATAACACAACTTTTTAATCTATAAAAACACATTAATTATATTTTGATGATTGTTTTACAATAATCTTTACAATTTAGTACTAAGGATTTATCCAATTAAGAAATAAACACCTTTTGTGAATGCTTTAAAAATTTAGAACCCCAACAGCATTGTTAAGAAGCAATGTGTTGATTAGTACCCTGTATTTTATGAGGGCATTAATTTTTCCAAATCGATTCACTCAAAATTGATGCAGATTAGTTAATTCTTTATTGGTTTTATAATATATACTTCTTAAATAAAACTTTAAATACTTTTGACATGCATTATTGATTCACTTTTCTATTATATAGGTTTGGAAAATTATCTAATATAAATATTATCAGTCTTTCCAACATTTAATTCCTTCATATCATGCACATTCTTTGATAGTTTAACATGCATATTTAAAAAATTAAAGTTATCAAAACTTTCCTTAACTTCTATCTAAGAGCAACATAGTAGTTAGTAACTGTTGAAATCATGTAGATTATTGGATCTTGTGAGCACTAAAATGAAATGCAGCTGGGCTCAATGGTGCACACTTGTAATTCTAGCAACTCAGGAGGCTGAGGCAGGGAGGATCACAAGTTCAAAGTCAGCCTTAGCAATTTATCAAGGCACTAAGCAACTCAGGGAGACCCTACTTCTAAATTAAAAAATACAAAAACAGTCTTGGGATGTGGCTCAGTAGTTGAATGCCCCTAAATCCAATCCCTAATAACACCCCCCCCCAAAAAAAGAAAAAGAAATGCAGTGAATTTTCTCTAGGACCACACAATGCATTCAACAGATAAGGAGACATCACTTATTTCAAGTAATTTAATATATCCCTACCATGTTGTTGTGATTGTGTGAACATATTTATTTCTAAAATAATCTTAGTTATTATAAAGATTATGCTTTTTTTCCCCACTTTGTAAGGTATCTCTCCAGAGGCAACATTCACTGTTATAGGTCTAAAGTTACAATGTACAGGGCAACATGCTAATTAGAATATTTTGTTTTATGTGTTAACTGTGATTCTTAAAACTTCATACTATTTCAACATTTTGGAAACAAAGTCACTTGCATTAAAGTTGTTTACATTTTTAAAAATATTCTAATGCATTGTTAATTATGAGTTAGAAATTTTTATGCTCTCAGTAAAATGTAATGAATCTTCCATTAATCTCATCTTAGTGGCTTTAGAATCATAGATCCATATTGTTTCATTTTCTACTAAAAAGATTAAAATTAATGCCTGCCCCTTATAATATTGTGAGAATAAAAAGAATAAATGTGCCTTCTGCATATGGCAGGAGATAATATATAACTACTGTAATCATATCACATTAGGAAATCATTTATGAAAATACATTTCTAAAAATATTTTGAGAAAACTTTCTTGCCTATTTTTGCATTAAGAAATATTCCTAAAAATTTAAATTTAGAAGTTTAATTTTTAAAAATACTTAAGGTTAATGTTAATAAAGCCTATGGTAATGAGAAAGAACATAATATGCTGAATATTATAACATTGCAAGTGTAGCTCTGCTTTTCCCAAACATTTAAACTGATATAAAAAGAGGTGTGATAAGCTTAATTGTACTAGTCTTAACTGTTTTACCATAGACAAGTGATGACATTCTTATTGCTGGTGAAAAAAATCCACTCAGTTCAAAATTAGATCAGTATATACATAGAATATAGGATTTCAACTGAGAATTCAGATCTACTATTCAGAGAGTAAAGATTTTGAATCTGCATTTTTAAAATTTTAATATGAATTTTGTGCCCTCAGATGTAATGTGCTTTACACATTAAAAATTGATGAAGTCCTTCCCTAATTTATTCATGTCAGGATTAAAAGTGATGCATCTATTAGTAAAAATGAAGAATACAACCAATAAGTCTGTGTTAATCTGTATTTCGTTTAACAAAGATATCAGGGCAAAGTTACCAACATACTGTAATAAGGTTTTCCAGTATCATTACATTCTATGTCATTCCATCGATATTTTGCTTAGTGTACATTCTTGGTTATTGCTATGGAATACTGAATGATTGTGTTCACTTGAAAATAATATTGAGGGTATGACAAACATAAAAATGCACAACAGAGATAATGTTATACTGGTTTTAACTTCTGCATGCTTAAGCGATGTTAAGGGCTCACATGACATACCTTGGTTGGCTCATGATTCTTGGATTTTATTATCCTGTCACTCTTCAAAAGCCTGATTCTCCATCTTTCTTCCTTTTTTTTTCTGTCCAAGCTAGATATCTAGTGTATCTGATTTGTTCTCAATGAAGAAGTTTATATGGAAACTAATGCTAAACAGATTCAAAATTTGTACATATTTTATTTTTAGTATACTGATGGATCCAACAGTACACATAATTCATTCCAGAAATTTAAAGACAGAAAATTCATCATTTGTACCATTCTATAAACCTTCAAATATATTTTATATGTAAAGAAAAACAAATATAGAAACTGATGCATGAAATATAAACAAACTGAGATACCAACTAAAAGAAATGGCATAATTTAAAAGCTATTTTATTAGATGGTTTTAAATACAATAGGTTCTAAATGGGACAGATTATAAGGATTTTCAATTAAAAACAGAATAAAAGCTTGCTGAAAGTAAGAACTTTTATGCTCAGAAATAACAGTATTAACAATTCCCAAAGGCTTTGAAATGAAAAGTATACTCTAAGGACAATGGACAATGATTCTGTTACACTGTCTGCCAGAATATAAACCAGTTTTATGAGTTTGAAGATTAAAAAGTGAATTTTAAGTTCTCTAATTTAGATTTAATCTTGTGGAGTATATAGAAAGTAACATTTTCTGAAAATCATGACTCAAACTTCACAGGAAATTCAACCTCCAGGTTTTTCCTTCTTACTGACAAAATGATGAGAACATGTAATAATTTGGGCTTTCAAATCACTTGTTTAAACAACCATTAGTTGTCTATATGCAAATATTCCTAATAATTGTTTCTATTTTTTGGCCTACATGTGTGTAAACAGCCCCCTCTCCCAAAATACAGAAATGAAAACACACACACACACACACACACACACACAGTCTTGATGCAATATCTAAATGTTAAAGAACTCTATCAGTGAATTCATTAGCAAATGCTTTTTACTAGGGACTTAAATCCCACAAAATATATTCAGCCCAGAATTGACTGGACAATCTTTCTCTCAAGATATTTAGAACATACTATGGTTAGACTTTATTAAATTCAAAAGAGTTAGTTTTGTTTTCTTTTAATTTTGAAACATGATACAAGTTAATTTGTTATGTCAATATCTTTTTTAAAATTACAATTCATTCTTGACTAAGCTTTAAACCCTAAAAGGTTTATTTTATAATACACTTTCAGCATGAATTCATTTCACTACTGGTCTATGGTTTTCCCCTAAAAAAACCAAAGCATTTTTCAACATCTATCTCCCCAAATAGGTAACATAAAATATGGAAATACCATAAAAGTATTAAGTCTGTCCAATGTTTTAAGTATATTGAAATATTTTATTACATCTACCAAGGACTTGGTCTACATTAATATATATTTTGTAAATGATACAACATTAAAGGTGTGGAAATTTTGAGAACTAGTTACTTTAAAATTTAAGTTATAAGAATCCCTCTAAAGAAAAAAAAGATATAATTCCTCATTTTTTTATCGATCAAACAGTTTGAATATTGGATAAGCCAATGAAAAAGCTTAAGGTTTCATAGACCAGATGCCCCCAAATATTTTACCAACTAAAAATAAATTGGCAAATTGAAGGACTTCATTAGAATTAATATTCTTTGCATTCTATAGAATTGGAATACTCAATGAATCTTTCAACAAAAGGTTAGCATATTTGCTCAAGCAGAAAGATAGATAAAAAAATAAACGGTTTTTGTTTATTCTTTTCAAAGCATTTTTTAATAAAATGGAGACTCTATATTAACAAAAGAAATAGATGATTATGCTATCCTAAAACATTTCAACATGTATTATTATAAATTCACAATTCAAGGAAAATATATTTTGGGATTACAATTTTAATCATAATTTGTAATCACATTAAAGATGACGGAGGCATTGTAGTTCAGAAGAATCTATATTCATTCACTGCTTCATGTAAACAAGCTTATAATTGGTATTAATTAATCTTTAGATCTTCAAGTATTTGAACATATGACTTCACTGATTTGCTAATCTTTTATTTGATATTGAGTTAAGCAGATGAAAATTGGTCCTTATTGATTTGGGCAGTGGCTAAACATGTAATTTTGGGGAAAGCAGAAGTGTTGTATTTTACATAAATGTCTTAATAATTTTTCATGCAGGCAAAGAAAATACTTAAACGCTAAATACCTGACCTTTTCAAATAAATGCAGACCTACCTTGATTTCCACAATATGCCTGTACTCATTTCCATGAGACAATGTTTTCACAAAATGTAAGGTAAAACAGGTGTTAAATTATTTAACAGAACTCATAATTTAAATAATTAAAACTAATTTGTGTTTAAAGCTATTTGCAGATTTATTAGAGAAACAAATACAAATATGCATTTCTACAGAACTGTTTTTTTTTTTCCAAAATGAGCTTAAAACTTGTTCCACAGTTTTCACTTGTTTATATATCTATGGTAACCCAAGTATTGGCTTCTGTACCACTTGTAATGAGACAATTGCCCTTCCATTGCAATTATAAAAAAACTATTTAAAAAAAATTCGGCACATACACGTTAAATATTTTTCCTTAAAAAAATAATCTAATCAAAATATTGAATACTTTAGATTTAAACAATATTTTATTTACAAATCTGATTTGATGTACTTTATTAATTATACAAGGTAATGCTTCAATTTTCAAGAACAGTTGTTTTTTTGTTTATATAGACCAGTGGAATGACATCCTATCTAGTAATATGTACTACACTTCAATTTTTTCAAAATTAACATGACAAGTTGTGAAACTTTCACTTTTTTTTGAAATAACGTTTTTTTTTTAATTGGGGGCACATATCTGATGAAACAAAAATAACATGCAGAACTCCAAAAATAATCTGTTAAAGTAATATGATACTTACCCTTTATGTAAAAAGACATCTATGAACAACAGTGCATAACAATATTATGTAATCATGTTTATGAGAAACCAAGCAGGAGGCAAAATGAGTTCATCCTGTTTTCTAATCATATGCAATTTCATATGGCTGTTTGCATCATTTAAATAAAGTGTGTACATTAAATTTATAAGACTGCATTGCACTCAAAATTATTATGTATAGCCATGCTTGCCCTGTATTTAATGAGTGATGAATTTCTCCTACTAACAGAGTAACTGCTCTCAAATCTTTTCTGTGATATAAAGATTATTAAATTATATTTTCATCTCCTTTCAATTGCTGCCTTGGAAAGCAAGAATTCCCTTCTTGGAGAAGACTTACAGTAAATAAAATTTACTTAAGAACTTAGGAATCAGCACATGAATCAAGAATGCAATATAAGAATGGATTAAAAGGAATGTGATTATCAGTACCTTGTTGAAATCTATTACCACCATTAAAATTTCCAGGGAAAGATAGGGCCTGTATCGTAAGGATTCCATTCATTTGTTAAATTACTAAAATCTACCAATTTAATGCTTTCATACTGTTTATTTTTCCAATAAAAAAATAAATCTCATACATTAGAAGTGGTACACAAAAAACTGGGATAAAATTTATCAGATTCTTGATAGCACCATTTACACATTCTTAAAGTAAACATTAATATGCACTTTCTTAGAAAGCGATATAAATATATAATACAGGACTTGCTAACCTCTGTTAACCATCTGAATGCGATGGAATAATCTATCTCTACTGTGCAGGTAGGCTTGTGCATGGTGGTGTGGCAATATAATTTTAAAAGTTTGTTACAGATGTGATGGGAAGCTGGAAGGA
>NW_025999900.1:32002169-32064669 GCF_001458135.2 Marmota marmota marmota | reverse complement strand
GATAATATTTAATTTAATAATGTAATTAATGAATTATTTCTAAATAATAATTTAAAACTTTTCAATGGCTTTGGGGAGATTAAGGCTATTTGATAATTATATTACTGATTACATTTATAAAATGACTATCCTCATAAGGCAGGTACTTCTCTTTTTTTGGCAGACATAGCTCATTTTTAAAATAGGGATTACTAACATATCACCAAACACACTGAAAAATTACTTCAGTCACATGAATATTTACAATTTCCAATGTGATCACAGGATCATTATTATTCAATGTTAAGTATAGGCATATTTGTTAATTTATACTAAAATATCCAGTAACAAAATAAGCATGGTTTGGTTTATTTAATAGAATCAAATAGTGTAATAAAAGTAAAAACCAGTATGGTATTTCTCAAAAACCCTAAAATTAAAATATAGATATTAACATTTTAAATTACTTTTTGGTAGCACAAAGATACATATGACAATGGTTTATATTTATATAGCTCACTGGGTAAATCAAAACCTGTCAATGACAGTGTCACTGACAAAGCATTGAAACAATTTTCAAAATGGGCACGTTGAAATAACTGGTTGAAATCTGAGCAGGAAATATAGTTGTTCAGTTGAGATATTCAATCAGATATTTTATTAGTTGATTTTTAGCAAGCATCATCAATGCTATCTTGAAATCACAGATTTGCACATGAATATTTTTTTGTGTGTGTGGTGCTGGGGATTGAACCCATGGCTTGATGCATGCAAGACAAGGCAAGCACTGTACCAACTGAGCTATATTCCCAGTCCCTATACATGAATATTTTAAAGAAATATATTGTGGATTTCTTTTTGTTCTTGAGGGCAGCAAGCAGTGAAAACTCTAACTGGGTTAGTTCATCTTACACACATAGGTGCACACACTTGTTATTTTCGTTGTATACAAAAAAATTTAGTCTTGGCACAATTTTGTTTTGTTCCAGTTTGTTTATATAATTATTCCATTTTGTGAAACATAAGCTAAATTTCCTAGAAACATTTCTTAGAAATGTCAAATATATCACTCATATTACCTCATTAAGTACATTTGGTTTCATAAAGCAGAATGAGACGTATTTTTTTTGGTGGGGGGGTAACATTTGTTTGTTTTAGTCAGACTTTGTTTTATAGAAAATTAGATGTCAGAAAAGCTAACATGTTATAATTGGAAAGTTAAACCATGATTATATTTTATACCAATTACAAAAATGAATTAGAATCATGCTTATGTTTTGTAGCATGCACGTAAAATATTGAGAACATTTATTTTAAAGTTTTAAGTATCTGAATGTTAGACATGATCATATTTCATAAATAAGCACCTTTTCTAAAATTCAGAACTTTTTGGAATAAAATATTGTTGAAAATATTTATGAATTGGGAAATTGTGCTTTAGCATACTTTTAATGAAGAAAAAGTATTAAACAACCAAGGCTTTCTAAAACTCTGTTTTTAAATTATAGTAATTTCTAATATTATTATGTCCAAAGCAATGTAATACATGGTAACAACTCAGGAATAGAATAGTACATGAAAAATCAATTATGGAAACTACTCTATAGGGTATTAATAAAAGGTAATGAAATATAAAATTTTGTAACATCTACTATAAAGTCATTCTAAGTTGCTATGATATATGTGAAGATGATATTAATTTATACTATACCGCATGTCAAACATAAAAGGTTTTCTTTTCTTTTTTTTAAACTCTAGCACTAATATCCAGAAGAACTAGAAAATTTTAGTATGGTACTTTATTGAACATTAACTTGTCTTTAAAAAAATTGTTTTTCCCTTGATTATTTTTATCAATGTTAAAAATTCTGAAATAATATATTTATAAACAGTATTGACTTTTAATAAAAGCAAACATCTTCCAAAGTCCATATCTTTAAAAATTGGAGAATTACATCACATCATTTATCTTTGTGTTAAAGATTTCTTTACATAGTATCATCCTCTAAGTTTTAATCATCTGAAGTAATATTAATTAAAAAATCTGTCAACCATAATTAATATTTTATCAAGTATTAATATGGACCCCAAATTATGTTGGTGTAGCTGAATTACCCACATATAATAAAAGGTATTTTATGACTTCAGAGCAGATATTGGTAATATTCCCCTACTAATATTTGCAATGTGTTACATTTCCCAATTTTAGATAATAGCAGGCTATTTTTACTTAGGATTACTGGTTTTAGAAAATTAAAGGAACAAAATGTAAGAAGTTATTAAATTCAAAATTTAATAAATATATATTTTATAGCCTAGCTGAGGAATATGTCATCCAAATTTTATTTCTGATCCAAGGATACAAAAATCCTCTTAGATATACTTGTCTGTTTTCCATAATGAAGATCCTATTAGATATCCATGTCTTGTTTTCTTGAAATAATAAAAATAAATCTTTATCTATTTTCATGATTATTATTAATCTAATGTGGACACAGGCAAAAACAGACACTCTGAAAAGACATTGAGATGAAAAGAGAGTAATTCATTTGTGTGACAATGAAAAGAGAATAGTGTTATATTTACATTTCATGTGTCAGGCCAGAGTTAAGAGGCATCAATGTGTAAGGTTAGAGATGGTGGGCAATTGAACACTGGTGAGAAGAAAAGAGAAAAGGAGCATGGAGAATTATGTAAAATAGCCTATTTTATTACTTATTTGAGAAAGGTATAAAGCATTTACCAGATAAAAAGTCTGTGCATTGATAGTGTTTCTATTTCCACTGACATGATCAGTAGCAAATTTTAATTTTATAGCTGGATTAAGTTTCATTGGTGAAGCCTGCTAATGCAAATGACTGATAAAAATGTATACATTATCTTTTTTTTTTCTAAAGAACTGAAGGAAAAAAAAACTAGATCTTTAACAGCTTATTGTATCTGGTATATAAGTACACAACTAAATCAGGTATGTTCTTGACAAGTTACAAATTGGTTTCCCCTTCAGAGCTATGATCTATAGATGCTACCATACACTTACCATTTATACATGGTTTACTCCATGGCCCAAGCCCTGGGTTGGGAGGTGTAAAGGATATATATATATGACATTGTTCCTGCCTTTAAAGACCTTATAGATTAGTTGTAGAAAACAGTTAAGTTTACTAGTTCAGTAAAGATTTTAGAAGTATCAGCACAGAAGTGCATAAATGAGATGCAAGGTCTAACTAGAAGGAGAAAGGGGTAGGGAAGAAGATCCTTGAGAGGTGGTAACTATGTTCATCTTAATGTCTTAAACATTTTGTACTATCAGTATATTATTTTCTTTTACTATCAAATATATCTATAATTTGGTCAATGTGACTTCTGTACTAGAGAGTCCTTCTTTCAAATCTAAATCCACTTTAATAGAGATGATTTGTGTAAGTAACATTATTTAAGTAAAAGAAACTTTACTTAATTTTTCTTTATTTTAGATATAACTATTATATCAAGTAAATATCAATAAGATTAATAATGTAGTTATACTAACTGTACTATAGGCTGAGTATCTCTAATCCAAAATGATTGGTCAAAAGTGTTTCAGATTTAGCTTTTTTTTTTGATTCAATGTATGCATAATGAGCTATCTTGGGGTTTGGGCCAAAGTTTAAACAGGAAATTCACTTACGTGGTATACACACTTTATACCATTAGCCTGAAGGTAATTTTATGTGATAAAATTTTTGACTATGACTTATCACATGAGGCCAGGTGTGGAATTTTTCATTTGTGATGTCATGTTGGTGCTCAGTAAGTTTTAGATTTTGCAGTATTTTTGATTTTCAGATTGAAGATGCCCAGCTGCAGCACAAATAGCTTTTCAGAAAAAAAAATAAAAGCAATGAAGTGATAATTTGTCTATTTTTAACCACAACATAAAAACTTCTGTGGGAATCCTATGATCAGTATTAAAGTGATTATAAACAGGAAGGTATTAATATTGATGTTTCTAATTAAAAAATAAATTTAAGACAAATTTACTCCTTTTCAAACAGGGACTTATTGTAGTTTTACAGCTATGAAGAGATGAGATTGTCTCTAGGCATCATTATTTCTTCATCATTGTGATAGGAAGATTATTAAACCATTATATAAAACTGTACCTTAAAAAATAGATAAGAATAAGTTCCATTATATTTTGAGATAGCTCAATTAATAGTTATGGATTATTTTATTAGGGCTGCCATATTATTTACTACTTAAAGAAGCTCTAACATTTACAGGAATTTAAAGGAATTTTTATCAATAATAGATACCTGTATTTCACTCACTCACTCACCTCTCTCATTAATTCCACTGTCATCCAATCTTTCTTTAGGCAGCTGTTTCTGTTTTCCTTGTCTCCAAGAGTGGAAACATGACCCAGACCTGAGATAGCACTATTTCTATACCTCTGGCAGTTACTGATTTTAGCTTGAGTACATGACACAAGAAGGTCACTAACTAGAGATTGTTGACGCTGCTGGGGTAGAGGTGCTCATGTTCCTGATCTAGAATACCATCCTGGCATTGCTAGTAACTGTCTTGCCACCACATTATAAAAGTAAGAACCTGACTGAAAAGAGACTTAGATAAAAGGAGACTCCAAAATTGAAAACGGATGCTCCAAAAATGCAAAGTGAAATTTCTCACAACATTTGGCATTTGAATTTAACAATGTCTAAAGCCAGCACAGTCAATAACAATTCTCTAATAACTCCCTATTTTTTAAACTATAATTTGTAATTGGTGAAACCATATCTTTGAAAATAATATATTCATGTTGTATCACATGATATATCATGTATTATTTGCCTATTAAAATTTGACAATTAATAGTCAAGATTAATTTACCTTTACCAAGATATATTCTACATAATCTAACAGGATAAATATCTTACATTTTCCTAACGTATAACAACCCATTACTGGAGTGCCACTTAGTAGTGACCAATTCAGGGAGACTGTCCTGTTTTGAGGGATCTATATTGAATTGTTGACCAAGGCTAATTGAAAATATGGTATCTTTTAAAATTATGTACTTTAAATAAATTCATAAATGACTGCTTTACTGAAATGTTCTTATTTGACAAAATTTGTACAACAGATTAAATAAATTATCCATACAGAATTTAAAATGTCACTCTTTTCTCTACAAGACTTTTTAATCTACTTACCTTTGATAACCAAATCAAAGGCAGAATAGTTTTCACAGGAACGTATAATGTGTATCATAAAATGTTATACTTGTTTTTTACAATGTATCTTTGTCTTTCACCTATCATTAATTGTGATCTTAAATCTGGGAGCCAGCTCTGACTTCTGTTGCTCCAAAGATCTTTCTATGTGAGATGCTGAATTTTTTCTCTGAAAAGCTTCTTGTCCAATCCTACTTCCTTATCTTAGCTAAAGTAGTGTGAAATAGAGAAAGAATATAGAATGGGCAGTTAATAGATACCTGGTTTCACCTTTGTGACCTTTGTGAAATCACTGCAGTTTAATCATCTATAAAATCATGCAATTTAATGAGATTGTGGATGAAGAGCTTTTGTTTTAGCAATTATGAGAAAAATTCTATTCACAATCCTTCAGTAACACCCCATACAACCTCTTCACTGAATATCCAGACTCATATGCAGACATAAAGAGTTCTCCAGACCCTGTCTTCAACATGTCTTCCCAGGTTCATCTTTTATGACAAATAGCTTAATCTAAATTAAACTTTACCTCCTTATTCCTGAATAGACTCCATATTAGTTGTTTTCATATCTTTGTTCATTCTGTTTAATTGACATAGTGATTACCTATGTTCCTACAATGTTCTTCCCTTCAAAATGTGTATAATTTTGCTTGCCGAAATCTTATATGTCTTGTAGGCAGTTAAATTGCAATATACTTTTTAACCTCAAAACTCATTCTCTAAAACCAGAGTGCCATAGTACTTTCTACTTTTCCTATTGTTAACTTATGCTGCCTATACTACAACAGATATCTATCTGTCTTACAAAAATTTACTTTCCTAAATGCCAGGATTGTTTATTTTGCATTTTCTATTTGTACTTAAAGTTACCAACTGAAAAAATGCTTTAAAAAAGCCAAAAACTTTAAAAAAATGGGTTTATATAGAAATTAAACAACGAATCATTTGAAAGATGATTCATTCTGGCCACAAAGCTGTGTGTGTGTGTGTGTGTGTGTGTGTGTGTACACAAATCAGTTGACTTTGGTTTCTTAAAACAAAATTAAACTATTTTATCATCCCTATACTCTAAAAATCCCAAAACTATATAATAAGCAAACAGAAGTATAGAAAAGGTAAGTGTCCAGATAATTTTAATGCTATCAGAAAATGACTAAAATCAACAACAGAGGCTTATCATCACTTAAAATCTAATTACATTATAATAATTAAATAATTGAATATGCAATATTTGCCTTCTTCCTAAATTTACATCAATGTATTAAGTTTTTCCTGCATGTATTATAGTTTCTTACTCAATAAGATGTGGCTAGTGTACACTAGCCATAAAACTTGCCATCAGAGTCATTCTAAAAGTCCAGAATACAATTATTTCACTATTTACATGGTTAAATGCTGAACTATACAATTTAGTCGGATGGCTCAAATGACAGTGTCTAGTGAATTATAATGCTAACTTTTAACAGGTATAACGTACTCCTACCTTTGATCTTGATTCAAACAATTCTATTTTTAACTCAAAATATCTTATATGTAAGACTGAGTGTCTTTAGAAGTTTTGTAAAAATTGTACCTCCTATTATTTCTTCTTCCAAAGGGACATACTTTATTTTCCCCTCTGGCTTCATGATGTGACAGAATATGACATGTAGTATAAATGACTTTTCTTCTGCATTTTAGAAGAAGGCAGAAAATGAATAATAATCCCCACAAAATTTTTAGTGGTAAAAAAAAATGTAACCTATTTATTTTTTCACTTAACACATTATTTCATTTTTCCCTAACCCATTATTCAAATAATACTTTTTCTTTCTGTGAATGCTACATATTATAAAGATGTATCACATTATGTCTCAGAGAGAGTTACATTTAGGAATGAGAAAAATAGGAAAATAATCCATGCTTTCTACTAGAAAGAAAGAGAAGCACTTCAAAGTACTCCTGTCATGTTGAGATGATAAGTACTAAAAAAGCTAAAAGAGTCAAATAACTATGAAGAAACTATAAAGGTCATACATGATAAACTATTCCAGAGTATTCCAGAGTAGTCTATTATTTAAAAATTAATATTGGATATTGCTTCTTAATGATTACTAAATCAGACTTTACTCCATTGAGGTCTTTATGTGTCACTATTATCCACATGTCAGGTTATCAAAAAGCTCTTTGAAAATATTACTATTATTATTATTGTTGTTGTTATTATTATTATTTAAATTCTGTCTTAGCCTACCTTTTTCAAAGCATAGATGAACGACCTTGTGTTCACAGTTCTTAATTATGAAAAAAAAATTGTTTAAGATATTTGCATTTTGATATGAAAAAATTGTTTTAAATTTAATATTTTAAATAGAATATACTAGTCAAATTAAAAGGTGAAAAATAGCTATCAACTTAAAGTTAGTAACTGTGTTCAATGAAGCAGATTGTGAGGGAAAAGGGTGAAAGACAAGGAAAGAAGAAATTGTACTTTGGACATTTTAAGTTTGAAATGCCTATCAGACACCCAAGTGAAGATGTCAAGTAGATGAATGAATATGGGTCTGGAGAACAGAAAAAATTGAGAGTTAACTTCAAACTAAATCATAGGAATGGATGGTTATTACCTAGGGAGAGGTAAGAGTGAGCCAACAATTAAATAATAAAAATTAAGTAATAGGAAAATAAAATATTTAACTCCTAAAGCAATCAAAGATACGCATGTAAAGCAGCAACACTCATGATTATGGAATAAACAAACCACATGTAAACAAGGGAGAAGTTGAAATATTAATAGTTTTCTTTTTAAAAATATTTGTGGCAGTATATATTGCCTTTCAGAAATCACACTGTAGCATTTATCAAGTTATAGAATGAGTACAAAATTAAATTTTGCAATCTTTTTGGGAAATTAAAATTTCCCCAAATTTCCCAAATCAAATTTTGGCAAAGTTGTATACATAGTTTACTTCAGTGTCTTACTAGTTAATGGAGGTGATAATTTCCTATCACAAATACGCATCATTAAGAAAATAAAAATATCCTGAATTATTATATCATTAATAGTAGTAATAAGTAATAATATATTAACAGGTTACAGAAGCATGTTTGTACTTAAACAAATTGTACTACTTAATCATAGAACTAAGTTTCTTTCATATACAGATTAAAGTAGTTCACTTTCAATACTTAATAAATCACAAAAATACATTAATTTATCATGTTTATTTAAGTTAAAAGGAATTTGAATTTAGCTAATGAAATAGAACTTTTTCAAACATCTTTCTCAAACATCACAATTATCAGTTTGTACTTTTTCAAAAGAAATTAAAGTACTATCTTATGAAAAAAACAATAACTAAACACTACTAAAATGAAAGAAAATATGAAAAAGATAACTAGAAAATTCCTAATTCAAAGAAGATTAAATAATTAGAATAACCAATAACCAATAAGTTTAATTATACTTATAAATTTATGAAGTCAAAACAAGGAGAAATAATTTTTTTCATTTTAAGTGGATCTAAAAACTCCCTAATCTGACAAAACTACTTGTTGAGAGAAAATGTGAAAACATTTCTACTTTTAAGTATTTTTATGTGGATTTTTTAATCGATTCTTTGTACTTATACATAGCAGTAGAGTCCATTTTGACAAAATTATACACGTCCGGATCATTTTTAAAATAAAAAGTTTGAAGCCGGACACAATGGCTCACACCTCGAATCCTGCAGCTCAGGTGGCTGAGGCAGGAAGATCCATCTAGAGTTCAAAGCCAGCCTCAGCAAAAGCTAAGCGCTAAGCAACTCAGTGAGACCCTGTCTCTAAATAAAATACAAAATCTGGCTGGGGATGTAGCTCAGTGGTCAAGTGTCCCTGAGTTCAATCCTCAAAGAAAAAAAAAAAATTGAAAATGAACTCAGTCACTTCCCAATCTGAAGTATTCTCCATTTTACATGGATTCATTTGGGAAATAAAATATTCTATTTTACTGTATACATATGCAGCACAGCAAGAGGACGAATATGCATCCAGAATAAAGAGATCCTAAGATCTGATTATATAAAGGAATGGAATGTGTTCTAGCCTCAAGAACATGCTATATATAAGCACTTCAGAGAGTTCTTGCTATGACTACAGAGAGAACTCTAATGAAACAGAAACCATCTTTATCTACTAGGTGATCCAAAAAGAGAGAATATTGCCTATCTGCTTTCTTGGGAGCCAATACTAGACAATGTATTTTTACCAGTGCCTGGGCCAATACAGAAAATAAAATAAGGAATGTCATAGTGCTACTAATACATTGACTCTCCTCTCTGAAGTATACTTCTTTTTTGAATCGTAAAAAAAATCCTAGGCTTTTCATAAACATTAAAGTGTCTTCATATGAAATCCTAAAGGAGACTTTTGGAAGGCTGCAAAATTTGCTATTTACTAAATAATATGTTATAACAGTAACCAGAAAAAATTACTAGTGTGCTGCTTTCAGTAGTAATTCTTAACTTGCAGCCAGAGAGATCTGATTCCTATCACTGGACATCAAGAACACACTGTCTACAGCATAACACACTAAAAAAAAATTAGTAGTTAGCAATGGAATGAAGATAGATAGTAAACAATTATGTAATCCATTCCCAAATGGGGGGCGGGGAAGATTATTGCTAAAGAATCTTAAAAAATACTTAAGAAATTTGCATACAAATATCTTCAAAACAAGAGAACCTCTAACTGTATTTGGTAATATCCAAATGTCTACTAATATGACCTGAACAGATAAACATATTTGTATAATAAATTTAAATATTATTCACAAATTTAAATATTAATGGACAAATCCTTACTATTCCCAGTGTTAAAATTAAATATAGCCTTTATGTTTTATACAAATATTATTTTCATGATTTAGTGTTTTCCAAACAATGAAATATATTTTCATAAAAAAGTCTTGATGAATTTAAGTATGAGACAGTGTTATGACATTGATCACAATTATCAGTTTGTACTAATATGTCTTATCACACAATAAGTATCATGTCATATAGTTTCATACAGTGTTTCCCAAATATTTCAAGAGCCTTCAATAAATATTTATCTAACTCTTCAAATACAGATACCTATCTCATCCTGGATCTATTAAATTAGAATCTCCATAGATAATTTTGATATTAATCTAAAACTGAAAAGTCTTGATACTTTATCTATAAAAGATGAGAAAATTTGCACATAATAAATCCCTTAATTTGGCATAACTTCAAAATATGAAACAACTGTCATTCCTTTGCCAGTTAATAAGTTCCTCTTTTAGTCCTGAATCTTCTCTCTCATAACGCTTCTTCAAACTCTCAAAAGAGCATCCCAAGACTAAGAAAACAAGAAGTCATATAGCCAAAATATGAGTGTAATGTCAAATACAGTCAAATCTTTCCCTTGGAAAATTTCTACTTTATCTTCCTTAAAACATTTAATTCATCACAAGTGAAGTCAGTATTTTTCCATCTTATTTTGCATTCTCTTAGTTAACATTTTTATTAAAAACACAGATACAAGAAGAAAAATTATTAATTTTCATATTCCCTGTCATTACCCTGATGGAAACAAACATGAAAATGGACACAAGATATTTTCTGATCATTAAAAATAGGGCCATATGTTTCTTTTTTAAAAAAATATTTTATTTTTTAGTTATAGTTGGATACAATACATTATTTTATTTTTATGTGGTGCTGAGGATCAAACCCAGGGCCTCGAATACCCCAGGTGAGTGCTCTACTGCTGAACCATAAACCCAGCCCAGGGCCATATGTTTCTTAGCAATTTAATTTTCTTTAGCAAACAGGATAAACACTATTCTAGGCCAGATTACACGGCCTTATTCATTACTTTTAATAGATTAACCACATAATATTCTGTAATACCATAATTTTTAAAATCACTTTCCTGTCAGAGGTCAAGTTGTTTTCAACTTCGGCCAATGTAAATAATGCTGCAATACATATTTTTATGTCTATTTTCCTATATATTGGTGCATTGTTTTACAGGACAGATCCTCAAAAGCTGTAATACTGCAACACTTCCTATACTAACAGTGCATGAGAATGCTATTTTCTTTTAGTGCAAATATTTTAAATTCTAAACCCAAGGATTCTTGCATATCTAATATATGGGCATTATATATATAAACAGAATTTTTTTCTATATGGCAAAATAAATCACAATATTTCTTTGCTGATTCTAATTTTTTCTGATGCTGGTGAGCTTAACAATGTTTTCACATGTTTATTGCACATTTCCATTCCTTCTCTGCAAATTATCTTTTTATAAACTTTATTCATTTTCCTATTGGGTTGTTTTTCATAGGAATATGGATCTTCTTTGTATAGCAGAGAAATTAATTAATTGTTATAAACATGTTTAACATACTTTTTTCTGGAAAAGTATGTTGCTTATACTAAAAACATTAAATATTTATATACTCAAACATGTTAATCTATTTTTTATGCTTTGGATTTTGTTTTTGCTTTAAAGAGTCATCTTCAATTTAATTTCACACATTGTAATTTCATTAAATAGTCATACTTTTAATCACACATGCATTAAATTTATTTTTGTATAATGCAACACCTGGAGGTTTGAACTCCCTTTCTTTCAGATGGAAATGAATTATACCCACACCATTTATTAAATAAGATATCCTTCTCTAAAATCATTTAAAATGATACTTATTATGCTAGACCACAGTGTTTTAAATATATCTCACTTATTGGTTCCCTTAAGAATTGCAACAACTCTACAAGGTAGACATTATTATAATTTACATTTTATAATGAGAAAATATACACGGGAAAATTAAGGATATTATCTCAAATTATTTAAGACTAAGATGTGGCAAAGATTTTATCTGAAGTTAGCAATCATAGCTTGAGACCCCAGTTCTCTTAATCCCTAAATTATACTACTTTTCTTTATTATGTTTTCAGTTGTTATATATACTTATATCCATTTTAGAAATCTCTATTGTGTTTTACTGACCAATTATGTTTTTGTTAATATCATATTACTTTTATTGTAAGTAATTTAAAGTAAATTTCTATGCTGAGTAAAGCATCTCTCCCCACACAAATATTATTACTTTCTTGGTAACTCTTTTATTAGTCATCTCATGATAATTAGTTTAAACGTATTTTTTCTAAAGTATATTGAAATCATTTTACTTTGTTTTCTTTCCCATAAAACAGAAAAAATAATAAAAAAATGCAGTAAATATGTATTTTGATTTAAAAGAACCGATTTTTATTAAATATTCCAAATTTATAGAAGTGTATCTATTTATTAAGTGACTGCTTCATGTTATTATATAAAAAATGTTCTTTTAATATGAATTCTGAGCTTTTTTGGCCAATCATTCTTAAATTTTTTGAGATTTTTTTTCATATGTATATGCTATATAGTAGGTTGAGCCATAAAATATTTATACTCAAATACCAGCAATTTAATTCTAATGATAAGCAAAGTACATAAAATTGAATGTACAAAAAGTAAATCTCATAAAACAGATCTCTTTAAAACCATTTTGATTTCAGTATTATTCTATGACCTTATTAAATATACTTCTTAAGAACACTGATTCAGCTCAGGAGGCTGAGGCAAGAGGATCCCATGTTCAAAGACAGCCTCAGCAATTTATTCAGGTCCTAAGCAACTGAGTGAGACTTGTGTCTCAAAGTAAAAATAAAAAAGCAAAAAAGGGCTGGAGATGTGACACAGTGGTTAAGTGCCCCTGGATTAAATCTCTGGTTCCAAACAAAAACAAAACCAAAAACAACCAACCAAACGAAAAGAATACTGACTCAGAATATGGTATCATCTTATCTCTCTGTCTCTGTCTTTCACACACACAACACTTACAACACTCATTCACACTGAAGGAAAATTAATTCTGATTTTTTGTTGGAGAACTGTGATAATATTTATATCGAGACAAGAGCCTGACTAGTTTTCAAACTGTGCTCTGAGTACCATAAGAGAAAGAAATCTAACAAAGGCTATGTTCCTTCAGCCTAACCATTTTTTCAATCAAAATTATTCTTATCTAGTTGACTTACATTTCTAGAGAAAATTTCCATGTAAAATTTCATTTGAAGAATTGTAAGAAATGAGTTTTAAAACACACAGATTATGTAACCCTATTTTTCTAGTGCTAGTCATTTAACAAATGCTTATTGAGAACCATGTTCCAGGCTAATGTTGCAGACACATTAGGGAATAAAAGAGAAAATTCCTATCCTTCTGAAAATTAATTTTCAAGGACAGTGAGACACACAAAATACAACAGACATAATATGCAAAGTATACAGTATTCGTTAAGTAATAGGAAGAAAAGAGTTAAAATATAGTAAGATAAAGAGAATCAGAGAGGCCAGGTTAAAACCCTAAATAGAAGGCCAGGTTAAAACACTAAATAGAAGGTCAGGTAGGCCTGATGGGATAAAGTGAATTCTGAATAGACTTAAAGGGGTTATAAAGATGTTGGCCAAACAGATCTCTGAGTAATAATTTCAAGCAGAGAGAAAAACAAGAGCAAAATACTGAGGTAAGAATGCAACTGATGTCCATAAGGAACAGAAAATAGGTCAATGTGACTGGGCCAGAGTGAGGAAGGAGTTTATTGGTAGAAAATAAAGTAAAAGAGATAATGTGGCAAAGAGCAGATCCTATGAATTAACAAATGCCATTTTGAATACTAGGTGTAAGCAAAGAAATAAAAAACTTTGATAATTTAAAAATAGCAGGTTTAAAGTAGTTTTTGAACTTGATGGGTTTAAGATAACATTTCCATATGCAAGTGAAATGCTGAGTGGGGAACTGGATACAGTCTGGAGTTTCATTGTGAGATACGGACTAGAGATAAAGGTATACCCAAGTTACGTGTGACCTGAAGCTTACATAATTTTAGGACATATCTTTGGGAGCTAAAATTTAAAATTATGACTATAAAATTAGGAAATAAGTTTGTGAAAGTGAGGCATCATAAATAATGTTTCATTAGTTCATAGTTTCTATGGTCTTAATGTTTTTGGCTCCTCTCAAATTCATGCACTGAAAATATAATTTAATTCCATGTTGGGAGATGGGCCTTTTGAGAGGTGCTTGGGTCATAAGGTCTCTGCTCTTATAAATGGATAATACTGATATAAAATGTGCTCGTGGGAGTGGGTTCTCCCCTTTCTTCTGCCATGTGGGACACAGTGTAGGTCTGTTCTTCTTGCCCTCTACCCTTATGCCATGTGAGGATATGTAAGAAAGGCCTCATTAGATGTTGGTATTTAAATCTTGGACTTTTCAACCTCCAGAACTATGATAAATAATTATGTGTTCTTTATAAATTAGTATCTGGGGTATTGTTACAGCAGCACAAAACAGTCTAAAACAATAGTAAACCTGTCTCTCACTACAGACATAAATTTTGCAGATGTCAGCATATAAAAGTCAAGGGATTAGATGAAGAGAGAAAAGATCTTAGAGGAGGTCTCAAGTACCCATACCTGTAGCACTCCAACACAAACCACATAGAGATAAGAAGAAGTAATAATGAAAAACTCTGGTAACAAGCAACAAGACATGGTGAGGGAGGAAAGTCATGAATGTGCAGTATTCTGAAAACCTCAAGAAGGTACATCAAATTGGTGGAAGTAATATATTGTGACAATGTTGCTAGACTAAGTAACATGTTGATTGAAAAAACAAAACTGGAAGTAGCACTGTGGTCATCTCTAATGCCCTTGGCAAACAGTTTTGGTGGAATGGTGGAAGCAAATAACGAATGAGTGGATTTTAAAAATGAGAGTACAGAAATTGGTAAACATTAGAGACTATAGTTTTGCCACAAAAGACTAAAAGAGCTGGGTGCAGTAGCACATGCCTGTAATCCCAGTGGCTCAGGAGGCTGAGGCAGGAGGATCACAGATTCAAAGCCAGCTTCAGCAACAGCAAAGCACTAAGCAACTCAGTGAAACCCTGTCTCTAAATAAAATACAAAATAGGGTTGGAGATGTGGCTCAGTGGTCAAGTGCCCCCGAGTTCAAGCCCTAGTACCACAAACAAACAAACAAACAAAAAAACAGACCAAAAAGAAATAGGATATTAGTGCTGGGAAAGTGAGATTAAAATAAGTTTTATTTAAGGAGAGAGAAAAGGGGCTGGGGATATAGCTTAGTTGGTAAAGTGCTTGCCTTGCATGAACAAGGCCCTGGATTCAATCCCCAGCACCACCAAAAAAAAAAAAAAAGAAAAGAAAAGAAAGAAGAAGAAAGAAAAAACATTTTCATGCTGATTGACAGATGAAAGAAAGAAAAGGTAGAACTGTTCGAAGGAACCTTGAGTAAAGGCAAAAAAGATAAGATTAATGTACAACTGAAATGAATGATTTTAGAAGCAGGCAAGATTTACCAATGGTAATAGACAAAAAGGTATAAAATGTGGGTATAGATGCTATTTCATTACATATTTGTTAGTGTCTGTTTGTGAAACTTCTCTTTTGACCTCTTATTTTTTTTTTTTTTTTCAGTGAAGTATGTCATTAGTTGGGAAAGAGAAAGAAACAAGAGTTACTGGGGGACTATAGGAAGGACAATTATTAGATGGCACCAATATCTGCACCCCATCCTGTTACAGCTTATATAATCCTCTACCCTTAAGTATTGGTGGAACACACAACTTGTGTCTAAAAAACACAAGGCAAAAAGAGATGAGATATCATTACTGTGTTTAAGTTATGTTGAACAGCAAAGGTGTTAAGAAAGACTACTGTGATGAGCTTCAATATAAAAGACTCTATCCTGCTAACATACAATTTAGAGAGCTTCTCAGGTGGCCCTGCAAGAAGCAAATTGCCAACCTGTAATAGTGGATGGCCTTTGGAATCTTAGTGCTACCTCTTGCCAACAGCCAGTAAAAACAAGGAAGATTAGTCCCTAGTCAAGCCTTTAGGTAAGAATGCAACTGAGCAGACACTTTGAATGCAGCCATGTGAGACCAAGAGCAGAGGAGTTAGACTGCCTGGTTCAAGTAGTGCTTAGACTCCTAACCTACAGAAACCATGGGAGAACAAATGTTTTTTTTGTTTAAAGCCCTTAAATTTGAGGTAATTTGTTATATGACAACAGATAACTGATACAGGGTTGAGAAGAGAAATTATATAATTGTCACCTGGTAGTCAGAAAGTAAATTGGTTTACAATTATCTGATAGAATTAAGAGTCCATTTGAGAACTGTCATCATGAATTTAAAGTGTAATCAGTCCGTTTTAATTTTGCTTTTCTGCAACCATAGCAAGGGTACATGCAGAATATAAAATCCTGTTTTCATGTGTCTTGTACATTTGGGTAAGTATTTCATGTAGCTCAATTTTGTTATTAAATAAATGTCTATACAGCACATATTCTAAGATCATTCTTCTTCTTTTTTTTCTTGTTCTGGAAATTTGGGAAATATTCTAGGAGTGCCAACAACCAGAAACCTCAAGTTAACACTGGAATTCCACTTTTGATACCAATGATTCAGAAAATCATTGTGTGGAATGTTAATAAAATATCTAACTAATTTAGAACCAATAGATTAGAACTGACAAATAGTAATAATTCTATTTTCAAGTTTTTTGAAAGTTTAGACATGTTGCTTTATAAAGAATTCAAATCTATTTGCTCTATACTTCATATTTAAAATTCCATACATAAAATTTTTCAAACTTGCACCTAATAACATGAAAAACATAAAAAGAAAATGAGTTGTAAAATAATTAGCACTACCTACTAATTTTTTTCAATAGAAAAGTTAAAAATATTACATTGCTAAGCTACAAGCAACTTTGTACTCAGTATGAAATTACATAAAAAATTAAGCTAAAGAAGATACACTTTTATTGGAAAAATATTTCAGCGCTGTAAATATAGCCAATACTAATACTAAAATGATTCTAAAGATAAAATTCATTTCCAATAAGCTATTTGCTATATTTATATTAAAAGAATAATCTTTTTTGCTATTACTTTAAGCATAACCTAACACTTATATGGTGTCTGTTACTTTCTCAGCACTGTTCTAAGAATAGTTAATTAATTCTTTAATTCTTAAATCAACATTATAAAGTGGTATTATTTCAATTTCACTGATTGGAAAACTGAGGCTCAAGGTTACTCAGTAAGTAAGTAGCAGACCAAGTACTGGATCATAGGCAATTTGGCTCTAGTCCTGACTTTTAACTACTATTTTATAAGGCTACTATCATGAAGCCTTTCAATTTTCTAGGAGTACTTAGGGTCTGATGTGAGAAAATATGTTAAATGGGCTTAGGGTAAGAAAGTAAAATTCTGTATGAACTGAACAAGTAATAGTTTTTATAAGGAAAGAAAAGGTTTTTAAATGTTAGGTCTGCAGATCAAACTTATTCTTTTTGTGCTTTTAATTTTTGGATTTTCTGAATATTTATAGTCCCTTAGTTCATTTTAACACACTAATTTGTAATACACACTATTTACTCAGGAAATAAAACTCAATCATAATTCATTTAGCTAATATTAATTTAAAAAACACAAATGATAGTTTTCCAACTGTATTTCATACAGGTTTATAGTAATTCACCTGGAAAATTATTTTATCTATTTTTAATAGAAGTGGGTATCATACTAGTTATAACACATAATTTTCAATCTAAAACAAATCTCTACCAGTTATAAATTAGTGACATATTTGATAAATTGCTGGGCAAAAAGAAAACTTAAAAAGTTATGAAATTTACTTTCATATATGTTGAAAAGTTCTTATTTTAGTTATAGAAAGTTTAAGATTATTATGTTCTATCTTATCTTAGTTACACTTACAGATAACACCAATATAGTGAAGCTAAATTAATTAAGACTGTAAAGAATAATTATAAACTACCAAATCCATAAAGTTTGAAAATAACTACAATTCTTTCAATGAATTAAGTTTGTTTTATTCTTCTCTTAACCTTGCTTCAAGTTATCCAATGGATATTATATTTCTTTTGTATAAAAAGAGAAGAAAACTTCTAAATAATAGATATAATGGAGTACAGTAGACAGAATATAAACTCATAAATGATTTATTATTTTCTAAGTAAAATGTTAGTTTTGTTTCACATTATTGTAATAAAATTTCTTTCTTGTGGTTGCAAAAGAATTAGAATCAATAAGTGAGCAAAATAATTCCAAAAGCCACATATTAGCTAATATGCAAGAGCCACATTTAGTATATGTAGCAAACATACTTCAGAGTTAATAATTTGTTAGTTTTCTAATAGAAAATATATTAAAAAGATAAGCTTTTGTTTAACATTCCAATAATCCCATGAGGTCTTATATTAGTTTAAAAAAGTGAAAATAATAAATAACATTTCTCATCTAAATGAAACTCAACTCAGACAAAATGAAAATGTTTTTAATCATTTTAATAAATATATTATCCAACATTTACATTTTTGAAGAATAACCTACAAAAAGTATCAAAACAATCATCAAATCAAACTAATAAAATATATTTCTTGTTGAAAAGCTTGCCACTCTAGTAAAGTGTTTATGATTTCTTAAATACTAAGAAAATACCAACTTCCGAGATGCTAAACAGTACTAAAATTATCATAAATACCAATGTTTAGTTACTTTTAGATGACTAGAAATGCTTTTTGTCAATATTTTTTACATAGTAAGGCATGTGTCGAATAAAAACAAAATTGCATTCACTTTTAAAGGTATACCTTTGCTCAATTTATGCATTTTTACATATGATTTGGCTTAATTTACATATCACAAACCCTAGGAAGATAAATTAATGGAGATTAAGACCCCAACTCAATAAATAATCCTCAGAACTTCATAAAGTAATTACAGTTTTAAGGGAAAATAATAAGTTCTAGTACTACCCTCTAAATATATTTCTTTGTTAACTGAAGTTAAAAATGCATATAATTTTTTTGAGATCATTGATATTTCTTTCGTAGGTTATTTGGTATCTGGTCATGGTGCAAATATGTGAATGAACGAATAAATCCTTAACCCACCATTATCTTTTTCTCCAGTTTGCAGGCAATCACCCGTGAAAAGTATGGTGTAGATGACAGGATGATACTGTACCTGATTAGCTCTGGAGGTGGTCATGGGATCAGATGGAGAGGACTTGGTGGTAGTTGGGGAAGATGGCAATGTCTGGGAACAAAGCAGTTCAGGAGCAAATCAACCTTTATAAGCCTTAAACTGATCATTAAATAAAACGAAATAAAATAAAATGTAATATAACGAGAACAAAATCCTATAAACAAAGTTTTCTCCTATTCATTCAAATTTAATGGAATTTAAGATCAATTGAGTAACTAATGCGTGTAAATATGCATGCATAAGCATGTAAAAATAAATTCATGACTTGAAATCATGATGGTGACTGATAAAAATTCACATGAGTACTAAAGGTATTCTGACCATATTCATGAATAGTAGTCTCATTTTTCCCCTCTTGTTTTCTTGGGGGAAAAGAGATGTCAAAGAAAAATTTAAGAAGTTCAATGATTAAAACTGAGTCATTTTCCTATCAATGAATACAGTCGGAGATTTGAAGAAGTGGTGAAATGAAGTTTACTTTGGCATAAAAGTATCCACCTACTTAATATGCTGAACATCACCAACAAGTTGATTCCACATGAATTTAGGGATCCATACATAAAAGCAATTAAATTTGTAGTTCTGAGTTCTTAACATCACATTATCTTCTAAAATTTTAATTTTTAATAAATTTAGAGCCCGTCTGAAAATGTAAACATTAACCTCATATTAATAAGCAGGTAACTAATAGCATTCTAAAAATTACCAAAAATATTTTAAAATTTCTGCTGAACAATAAATTTGATAGATGAAGGGTATAATATATTGTAGCATCATTAGCCTGTGTGGAAAATAATCATCACAATATTAGGAATCATACTTATTGCTCATTTCTAAACATATATTCATGTTATATAAAATGTTTTAGGGTATTTTAAAGACTTCTCATATTTATTGAGTAAACTTAAATATATAAAATTTAACACTTTTCTTCTAAACATATATTCATGTTATATAAAAATGTTTTAGGGTATTTTAAAGACTTCTCATATCTAATAGAGTAAACTTAAGTATATAAAATGTTAACACTTTTCTTTTAAAAAATGTGTTGCATGTTCACTTAGCAAAATAACATTGCTTAAGTGGTATCTTCAATAAATAATAGTTTTTAATAGGCAAAATGAGATAGGTTTTTACAGTATAGATATGATTCTATATGGGAATTATGTTTTACCTTGATATATATCCATCAAAATTACTCAGAGATGAGCAAAAGCATAACTTTAAAGTTTCAGCAGTATGATTATTTGAAGTCAAACTTTTTCATATAAGATTTCAAAAATTCTAACTTGAGTAGAATAAAACAGTAAAGAATAAAAAAATACACAAATTCACAGGCTTCTGATTAACTCACTGACTTACAGAAAAAGACAGGATTGGTTCTAACATCAGATCATCTTATGCAGTCTAAAGTATTTATCTTATTCCTCAAAATATTTCTGATTCTTCTTAAGATAAAACCTAAGATAACTTGATGAAAACTAGATCTACTAGTGAGAAACCAAGATTTTTTTCAAATCATTCAAAAAAAAAAAAAAAAAAAGAAAGAAAATGACCTAAATTTAAAGGTTAAACTTCTTAAAATATAAAAAGCTTCAAAACTTTTACTTTCTATTTTTCACTCTTTGTAATTAATTTTTGCTATTTCTCCAGAGACTTCATTATCAGTCATCAAAAATTTCCCTGATGCTTTCTTTTCCATGCAATACTATGCTGGGGCATAGCTAATGACTTTATGCTACTATATAGTTGATGAATTGAATAGTAATGTCTTATTTTCCCACCTCTGGTTTACCTGTTACTATAGTATTCTGGGGGAAATTAACATACACTTAAAAATGCATTCTGTATGTTATGGTTTAGATATTCATTGTCCCCCAAATACACATGTGTTAGACAATACAAGAGCATTCAGAGGTGAAATGACTGGGTTAAGACAATCTTAACCTAATCAGTGCATTAATCCACTGAGTGGAATTAACTGGGTGGTAATTCTAGGGAGGTAAAGTATGTCTAGAGGAGGTAGGTCCCTGGCGGCATGATTTTAGGGTATATATTTTGTCCCCGGGTGAACTGACTGCTCTCTCCCTGCTTCCTGGTGGCCAGGTTCTAAGTAGTTTTCCTCCACCACATTCTGCCACCATGATGTTCTGCCATATCTTGGGCCCAAAACAATGGACTGAGACCTCTAAACTCATGAGCCACAAAATAAACTTTTCCTCCTCTAAATTCATTCTTGTCAGGTTTTCTGGTCACAGCAGCGAAAAAGCTAACTAGAACATACACTTGTCATCTCAGATTAATATTGGGATTGCTGACTAACAGACATTAAATAACCCTAGAGGCAATATTTCCTGATATAGATCAGAATCCAAGCTCATTAACCTACAGAGGCACAAGATTTAAGAGTGCTGGGTTCTTCTATTTCCATCAGAGTAAAATCAATCTGAAGTACTGTAGGTTCACTATGACATCTCTGCCTTGTGCCAGATACAGACTTTCAACAAGATCTTTACATATTGCCAAGAATTTTGTGTAAAAAGTAGTAAGATCAATTGGCTCAGAATTTGTAGCAACTTAGTTACAATGTTGATTTCTTTTTGCCTTTCTTTTTGATTGCCATCTATATGATACATTGAACATGTTTTAATAAGTAACACAACTTACATTCATCAAAACTGTCCTTGATAATTCTGACACTTTTCCTTCCCCCAAGAATAAAAGCAATAATTTTAAACTTCTAGAAAATATAAATGTTTTCTAAATAACTAGAGGTTTGATTATCAAACATCATAATATGATAAGAAGTTTTATTTCAATAATTTAAATAAACAGGTAAAAATATATAAATTTGGGCTTAAAAGGAAACAATTGCTGAAACTGTCTCTAAATATATTTGCTTGGTTTCAATTCCTAAAAGAGTAATGAAGTAAAGACGTGAAAAGTTTTCTAGCAATTATTCATACAGATATTATTAAGCATAAAGAAGTATCCTTCCTTTAGGAATTTGATTTATAATGATAAAGATATCACAGAAAGTTTTCATTTCAGCTGATTCTTTAAATATTAAGAGGAAACATTTTCATAAATAGATAAATGTAAATACATTTAAAAAACCTTTAAATTAAAATTAAAATGCTGTGATAATTGTTCTCAACTATAAAGATAAATGGAACAAAATATCTGTAAGAAATATTCTAGCGTACAATGTTTTGTTTCCTTAAAATTTTAAGTAAAATGTTCACATCCATTTACTGTGCAGAGTTAAAGTTTAGTGGTTTCAAGTTAAATACCATTTAGTAAATCTTTTGATATACATTAAGGTTTATCATGATATATCATGAAGATATAACTAACTATCCATGTAACATCAGTATATTGGCAGATTTATAAGAAATAACTTTTACAAAGCACAATTTCTTTTAAAAAATTTTTCTAATTTTTTTTCATTTTCAAATGGTAAATATGAAGGACAAGGGCATTTGTAAAGCACCATTTTGCCTTCCAAACAAAAAGCATAATGTATTTTTTTATCTATATAATGAGCGGCTGCTTAAGAATTCATTAGACATTGAAGACTAAATTACTTATTACTGAAAAACTTCAAGTATTCTAGAGTAGTGAATCCTTTGAAGTAAAAAAGTGTTTTTTTTTTTTTAATCAAGATTTTAATAATGTTTTGTTAAATGTAGATATAACAAAGTTTTGGGGCATAAGAACCAAAATGTTACTTCAAATTATAAGATGAATTACTGTTAATATGTGACAGTTTTGCTGGACCAGGGAATAGTACCATAGATAAACTCCATGATAAATATATCTCGTCTTCAAGCAAGTCTATAGTGATATACTGTCAAGAATCTCTAATATTTACAGTGAGAACAGCAATGAACAACTATCCATGTTAGAATTAGGAATCTGTTATTAGCTGAGTAATGTTATTAAGTAATTAACTCCCCAACCCTTGTTGTGAGTTCTATTAAATAAACCTGTATAATGCTCCAAAGATAAAACATCTAAATATGCAATTGTCACCTTTACTTTATTATCCTTGATAAATATCCTTCCCTTCCCTTCCAACATCTGAACTAATTCATATTTCTCTTTTGATACCAATATCTTTACTCACAAGTCCCCCTATAATTTGTCTAAATTTTTATCACCAAAGAGACCAATATGCAGAGGTGTCTTCATTTTTTCATAAACTTTCAGAGAAATTAAAAGGTCTCCTTGGAAAATCAGAAATAATCTAAAGTCTGTAGGATGTCGCTCTATCATACATCCAAGGCTCTTCATCTTCTGATCCTATTCTACCTATTTAATATTAATTTTCTCTAATTACCAACATAAACATTGTACTTCTGCTTAAGCAATTGCCTCATTATTCTGAAGAAATATATCTTCCTCCCCAAATCCATTTTGAATTACTTAGGCAATTCCTGTATAATTTTCAAAGTTAGTTAGTCTTTGCTTATTTAGAAGGCTACTAACTGTCACTCTAGCTTACATTTTTTTTTTTCACAGTCTTCTGAACTGTGGAGCTTTGTTATATCATACAGTTTTATATTTTGTAAGTTATTTTAAGCAGTGATATTTCATAAAGGCAAGTGATATTTCATTCAAGGGCAAGGAGAATTAAATGTATTTTGTAATTTTAGAGATTTAACAAACTCATGATTGAATGAATGAATAATGAAGAAACAAATTAACAAGTACTACTTTGTAAGTTGTTCATGATGAAAGTGACATTCCTTGGACTAAATGAGATTTTTTTTATATATCTTAATTAGATTTTTTTAAATACAAAAGAATCCTTTAAGGTCCCTGAGCCCTTTCTTTCCTAATAAACAAAATAATTAAAAAAATTCTGAATTAAGAATTGCATAGTTCCCAACATCTAATATAGAAAACTGGATTTAAGGCTATTTGTTAGGTTTCATTCATCTACCATAGGAAAGACTTGTGAGATCAGTATACATTACTTTCCTAAGGAACTCTACTTGTTTGAGGACCCGTTCAGTTAGTAAGAGAAGGTTTCATTCGGGTAGATATTATGGTCCACAAAATTTGCTCAGTTACTAACTGTATCTGAATAACATATTTGAGGACACAGAAGTTTATTAAAAGTCTATAATAGATGATACAAAATCATAACTTTTAAAGTTTATTTGTTTAGAACTAATTTGACTTCTGATTCTAAGTTCAAATTACATATAAATTATTTTTGATAAGCAAAACCTTAAAATTCTGAATCATAAAAAAACTGACAAATGTAATAACTGAAACATTAATAAAACCCACAATTTCATATTCCACATTAATCTATTTCTACATTGAAGTTCAATGTTTCTTTAGGCTCTAGAATTTTTTAAAAACACTGGTTGTATTCTTTAAATAATCTTACCTAGAACAAAACTAGTAATAAAAGTCTTTAAATAAAGTATTATTAATTTTTATTTGTTTTTGCAGTGCTACAGAATGTGAATCTAGGACTTCCCATATGCTAGGCAAGCACTCTACCACTAAGCTACATCCTTAACCCAGCAATTATTTTTGGTGGAAATTAAAATTTTCAAAAGCAACATGAATGTGTCAATTTGTTAAGAGAAAGACTATCATTTAACAAGAAATGTTATTATGATTCTATGTATTTAAATTTACGACATATGTAAACATGATATAAAATTTTTTTTATCTGTTCTATGGAAAAATGCTTTATTTTACAAATAATTATTTTATACTGGCATAATTTTTCAGAAAAAAATCATGATCACTGAAATTAATACATGTGACTTACTATTTAGAGAATGATCTGGTAAAAACTACTATACTGGTAAATTTGATACTTAAAGAGAGAATTCCAAATTTAGAGTATAAATAAACAAGATGATCTGTAATATTTTGAAAATGTTTTACACCTTCTCTAGATTTTCAAAAAAATTTTATCAGTTTTTACATTACAAGGAAAGTGTTTAAGTGTTAAATATATTGCCCTACTAAATTCAGTGTTCTCTTTTGATAAATTATTTTAAATGATACATTATTTCACATACATGATTTGATACATGAAAATATAAAATAATCAGCCACAATTTTAATTCCATGAATATCAGCAAGGCTCACAAATGAATGCAAATACACAAAAGTAAACCAATCAATATTAATTTAGCATATCTTGAATATAAATAACATTATACAACCGAGGTAAATAAAAATAAACAAAGCCTTTTAAATCTCTAGTTTTCCTAAATCTACACTGACATTGGATATACAATAGTCTGTAAATCTCATTGCCATAGATGAAACTGAAATTTTAATAATAGTATATAGACTATCATTTGGTGGTACTGGCTATTTGTTCTTAAAACACAATAAAAACTAATTCCTATTATATCCTGAAAACAACTGCTAATGGTATCATATTATTCAAACATATTTTAGTTTTTTAAAAAATCAAGATGTTCAAGTCAAATTCCTAAATGTCTGAATTTTCTCACAGAAGTTACAAAAGAAAAGAAAGAAGTAACAGGCTGGATTAAGGCTGAAAATCAAAAGATTTTATACTTCACTGTTCATTTTGTAAGTTCATAGCCTCAGATGATTTTAACCCAGAGGTCTTTAACTAGATACCACCCAGTTTTAAAATCAACTCATCCTTTGTATGAGTTTTAAAATCAACTATTCTTTGTATTTCCCTAGCACAGAGAGAATAGACACTGCAAACTAACCAATGGCTGTGAAAAATAAAAAAAAATAATTTTCAATGATATATACAGCTTAAAATATTTATATGCTGCCATGTATATATTAAATGATATTTCCTTAAAAAGTTAAGAAGGGTATACAAACTGACCCATTTGACAGTGATAGAGTATAATATGAATGATTTTATATGGAATAAGAGTTGCCTACTCATGATTTAAAAATGGAAGGATTTTTTAAAAAATGGTAATTAATAGAAAATTGAATATTACTCTATAATTTAAAAATATATTACCTAATTAGTAATTTTTACATTTATATATTAGTACTATATTTACCTATATACTAATGAAATTATAATAAAATTATAACTGCTCAATTTTTTTCAATTCAGAAACATGAAATTAATAAAATTTTGTGCTGTGTCACAATGAAGATAAATTTTCTGTAAGTTAAATAGCTTGGGAATTAATGAAGAATAAGACATTTCTTTTCAAAGCATAGTCTTTTGATAATAAAATTAAGACACAAATTAAGAGGCTATTATAAAAGGGCAAAGGCAGAAACAATAATTATGAACATAGAAGTATCAAATAAACTAGTAGATTTAAAAATTTTTATGGTGGAAAAATCCATCTTATTTAACATTAAATAGTGCCATTTTCCCCTAAATCATGTCATCCATTACTCAATCTTAAAAACTCACATTAGATTTTATCCAGTAAAATATTTTTTACAGAAAATCCCATACATTAAAAATCAACATTGGTTCTTGATGACACATATGTAAAAACTACACAAGTTATACAAAACATAATAGCTAATTTGTAACAAAGGACTGAATGCTAGGTATACAGATTTACTTATACAAATTTATAAAAATGTTGAACATGACAATTTAATTAACAAAACAGTAATCTATATGGAAAATAACTATATTGAAGACTACAAAATATCACTAAAAACTGGGTATTGGAAATTTTGAGAATATAGTTTCAATTTTATACTTTATTTTAAAAGTAATAGAATTTGAATAAATTAATAAATTAATTTATTAATAATCATATTAATAAAATAATTAATTATAAATCATTATAATTATTATAAATTAGTAAAATTTGTGTCTATAATTTTAAAAGCACAATCACAAAGAGACAGACTTGTTCATCAATATAACACTAATAAATTAATAATTAAATTAATATGTAAATGAATCAATCTAAGGAAAAGACCTTGATCAGTCTTTAAGTAACTAAATTTACAACTGTATGTTTCAAATATACTTAAAATAAAAAACTTTATATGCTAAGACATTTTAAGGGTTCTTTTGTTAAGAATTCATATTATGCTGCAGATATTTCTCTTTGATTTCCCAACTAAACACTCACTTGTTTGATGCGATCTGGATTAACGGTGGTCTGGGGTTGTAGAATGCTGACTGGTTCAGTCTTGGCCACATTTTGGGGCATTTCTCGAATTTTTTCTGCAATGAATCCATGAACTGCATTCAGTGCTTCAACTGTTCCCTGGATCAAACACACTCGCTCAGTAGTACCTGTAGAAAGAACATTAATTTTCAGCAAACGTTCCTTCTCATTTTGCATTAAAAAAAAACTATGAAAAAGGGTGACACTGTAATGCCAATAAAATATTATAAAATGTAGTGCTCTAAATTCCAAATGTTAAATTAAGGCAAATATAATGAATACACACATGCCCCTCTTTACCACTTTGTTGTTGTTCTTTTTTAATTATTCTTTCTTATTATCTGTAGTCTTGAAATGGGTCTTTGGATTCCAGCAAAATGAAAGATCCAGAGCAGTTCTAAGTGCACTAGATTTGCATTGGCATAACATATACCTACTGAGTATTTGATGAAATAGCTTCATTTCAAGGACTTAAAGAGTTTAGAAACTGGTGACACACAGATAAGGAGCCACGGAATCATCTTTCAAAGAGCTTACTTTTTTATGGATAAAAAATGTTTAACCAGATAAACATGAGAGCATGTTATGAAAAATAATAACAGTACCAACATGATACATTATTGAGTCCACAGTGTTGTGGTGCTGGAAAGTTCATATTGTAGACAAGTTTCCAAATTTCTACTATCTATTCATTTACCTTGTTCTTTCAATCATAGCAACAGTCACTACTTGATATTTTATATTGTTTATTTTTAATTTTTGCATTATAATGTTAATTCCATATGGACAGGTAGTTTGTTTTCCTTTGTGCTGTAGTATACCCATGGCCTACTAGGGTCCCTGGGAAGTATTGTACACTTTAAATATTTCTTGAATAGATGAATCAATGCTGCTTTTATTTTAATTTTAATAAAAGACAATGTCAGAGTTAAAATGAAATTTAAAAGTAGCTTATGAAATATTAAATGAATGAATAATTGGCAAACATTAATAGTATGTGTTTTACATTTAGTGAATAAAATGTAGATAAACAATATGACATAGGAATAAAATGAAATTAGTTGGGTCTAATACACAGACTCTGTAACCTGTTTTTATTTCATAGATATACCTTAAGGCAAGGGAAGTAAGTGATTAGTTTTTCAGACTATTTTCTGAGGCTTGCAGCAGCAACACAGTATTCAGTGGTAATCATTTTCTCAATGTTCCCAAATGAAACGCTGAACTCACTTCTCAGAAATAAGTATTTTTTTTCTAAAGGGTTATTAAAAAAATCTAAAGAATGACATTTCAAAGGTTGTAAAAATTTTTAAAAATGAATACAAACATTTTCAAGTACCTATCACATTTCCTTCAGTGTCACTGTTTCAAAATTCCAATCCACTGTATAGAAGGTTTTTTAAAAATTTATATATAACAGTGGGATGCATTAAAATTCTTATTACATATATAGAGCACAATTTTTTCTATCTCTGGTTGTATACAAAGTAAAATACATTTGTAAGAGCAAAGTTGTGAAATACAAACATTCAAAACATCATAGTTTATACTATTTTAAATATTATGATAAGCTATTTTATAGTAGTTTTTAATTTAAAATAACAGTATGATATTATTAATTCTAGAAAATACACAAATAAGAAGAAATAAAAATATATTAGAGGGTACACTTAAATTTTCATATTTTAAATATGAAAAATTCAAGTTTAGGATAAACTAAGTTTTCTAGGTTATAGAAAAAATTCCATGGAGGTCAAGTATAATTTTCATTTGTAAGGACAGACAAAGCCTGAAAAACAATAAGAGTTTGTGGATTTATTTTTTTCTATTTTTCTTAATCAGCTTTTCTTTACTCTTGTCAATCTTAATGTATCTTTATGGTAGTTGGTTAAAATTATCTAGTGTACAATCAAGAAAGACTTTGCAAGATTGTATTAATTGTCTACAAATGACTGTATTAATTTTTCTAGAAAGGATGGGAATTGATCAATGTAGTTAATGCAAAATGTTCTTATACAGGTCAGCAGTGTAAACAGGGATTTTTAAAAATAAAACATAGCACTAATAACTAAAGACATTGTAGAATCCATATTGTTCTCAAAATTCTGATTTGATTAAATACATATGACACCTGACCAAAAAGAGAAAGGGGGAGGGGGAGTGGGAGGAGGAGGAGGAGGAAGAAGAAGAAAGCAAAAGCTGCAATCCTCAGAAGACATGCTGTTAATATTCTTCTACAGAATTTTAAAAGCCTTTTCACTAAGGTAACAAGAAACTAAAATTTTGAGGAAAGACACAAAAAAGGAAGACCCTCAGATATATGACCAAACTGTGTACACAATGAGCTTATAAATCATAAAAGTTGCTGGTTTTTTAATAATTTAAAAAGCTTTTAGACTTCATTGGTGTCTAAACTAAACTACCAGTTATTCATCATTTTGTTTAACAGAAGCATTTACCTCTCTTTGCAACAAAATAGCGACAAAAACTGAAAATTAGTTACATAAGAGCACATGCCCACATTTTGTACAAAGTAAAAATACAGGCATAGAAGACACTATTTCTTAAAGTTGCACTTTTAAAGGAGAAACTTCAAAATTCTAACAGGAAGGATCAATACTAAATAAAGACAGCAATATTTGAAATTTTTTACATTTCATTCACACATGCAATATCAAATTCTAAAAATATATGTTTTTAGAACTTTGAAACAATGATCAGATTTCATAACTAAGTTTTCATGGAAATTTGTTAAAATATATTCTCTCCATGCTATTGTAACCTGGACAAGACATTTAAAACAGTTTGTTGTCCTCTCAAGGGCATTCCATCACTTTTTTTCTGGGTCTCATCTTTTCTTACCAACCAAGTCTTCTGTTCCTATTGTTAACAGAGTAGTTCTTTCTAATATCATAATGTCCCAACAGCAGAAAACATGTTATAATTCCTTCAATTTCAAAGAAATTGACAGAGTTAGAAAATTGCCCTTTCACAAACAATGAAATAAATAACTGGGGTAAATATCATAAATAAAATCAATAGATGAAAGGCTAATGAGAAATTTTCAATAAAAGCATCAGGGTTTCACTGACTGACTTCAGGGGTCAATATTAACAATGATGAACAATGTGAAAATCATATATAATGTGCCTTTCAATGAGATCCAATGCAAAAGCACAGTACCAATTACATATAGATATAAAAGCAGCTGAACAAATCAAAACATTTTGTGCTGCATTACAATCAGAGATGATACTGAAAACAGAGAAACAGATGATACCATAAGGAGGCAAAGATATAAATCATCAAGATTGTAAAATTGTTTACAAAATGATCCACTTTCATCAATATGAAGGTATTATTTTTCAGACAAAAGGGAGACTTAACTACGAAATACTAAGGCAAAATGTAAATTCAAATTTGATTGTATCCAAAGTCAAACAAATTTTATTTGAAGCATAATTGAATTGAGATAAAAAATTGAGTATTAGATCTTATCAAAGGACTATTGTTAATTTTAACTGTGTGATTAAAACATCAGTATATATTTTGTTTCTTCTTTTTCTTTGAGATGCACACTAAAATATATACAGGTTTAAAAAAACACTGGAATTTGCTTTAAAATACTTCTGCAATAACAAAAAAGCAAATAAAATCGACATGGCAAAATTTTAATATTACTGATTTAGATGAAGGGCATAAGGAGATTCATTAGACTATTCTACTTTTATATGTTTTAATTTTCATAATAATAAAATTTAAAAGCCTTAACTAATCTCATATGCTTCTTCTCAATCTTCTTATCCACCCAAATTCCTTGAATGAGTCATGTATACTTTCTACTTCCTTACCACTAGTCTTGAATTTCTCAAATGGTTTTCCCCTTCAATTCTACTCCATTACAATATTTGTTCTATAACTCACTGAAACCATTCATCACAGATATATCTGGTCAAATTCCTTCTTCATATCTTCATGTTTTCAGTCCATAAGCATCATTTAACATAGCTGACTATTCTTTTCGAAGAAGAGTTCACTTGATCTTCAGGATACCACATATCTCTGGGTTCTGGCTTTCACTCCATTAATTCATTTACTTGTAACATTTATTGAGTTCCTACTACAAACAGGCTAAAGATACATCAATGACCAGACAATACCCCTGACTTCTTGGAGCTTAAATTTCAGTTAAAGTAGATAAACACTATGCATGAAATAAAATATACAGAGAGAACACTCAAAGGAAATGGGTGCTGTGAAGAAAAGTTGGGGACAATAACGAGGTGAATAAAGACAAAAAGAAAACCATGAAAGAAATTTTGCCATAGTCACTACCGCATATGCAATACCTAGATTAGTGCCTGGCACACTACAGATGGTTCAGCAAATAGTCTTCGAATAAATGAATAACTACCTGAGTCTAAATTTTCTTATTTCTAGTTTGAAAAGCATATGTATTATCAATTTTAAGGCCTTTTAATATACAAAGTATCTATAAAGCCAATAAACCTCTTTGGGTTTATTAGATCAGTTAACTATATAAAAAGAACATATTTTGGTTAATCATTTAAGTAACTATAGTAAGTTAAAAATGTCTCACAATCACAAAAAGGGCACTCAGTAAAAAGAGTTTAGGCAAAAGTAGTAGGAGATACATTGGGAGATATAAGAAATAATTCAACAGAATTTATTTCCTTTCTGGGGTTAAAAAAATTAACTTTAAACATGTAATCCACCTAAAGCAATAAGGTTAGGAAGAAAAAGAAATATTTTTTTTTCCTACAGTCTTTTTTTTTTAATTTTCTTTTTAGTTATTGATAGACCTTTATTTTATTTACTTATATGCAGTGCTGAGAATTTGAACCCAGTGCCTCACATATGCCAGGCAAGTGTGCTACTGCTGAGCTACAACCCAAGCCCTTCCTGCAGTCTAAAAGTTTTTAGATACTTCAGCCTACTTCAAACAAAATCAGTCTATTCTAGAATAATGAGCATATACTAATGATTTGATCCATATACTCCAATTGTTATCTATAACGAAACTCAGGAAGCATTTTATTCGGATTTGAGAAAAGTACATAAAGATAAGCATGCAAATCCCCAAATCCAAAATTCAAAATGTTTTGAAACCTCAAACTGAATACTGACATGATACTCAGAACTTTCAGAGTATGGAACATTTCAAATGTTGAATTTTGAGATTAGGAATGCTTAATTGATATGGTCTATGCAAATACTCCCAAATCTAAATGCATTACAGCGGAATGTTTTACAATTCTTATTACTCAGAGCACAATTTTTCATATCTCTTGTTGTATACAAAGTATATTCACACCAATTCGTGTCTTCATACATGTACTTTGGATAATAATGTCCATTTCATTCCACCATCATTTCTAACATGCCCCCTCTTCCCCTCCCACCCCTCTGCCCTATCTAGAGTTTGTCTATTCCTCACATCCTCTCCCTCCAACCCCCACTCCCATCAATTATCCTCCTTATATCAGAGAAAACATTCGGCATTTGGTTTTTTGGGATTGGCTAACTTCACTTAGCATTATCTTCTCTAACTCCATCCATTTAAATGCAAATGCCATGATTGTATTCTCTTTTATTGCTGAGTAATATTTCCACAATCTGTAATTTTTACAGTAAAAGAACATATACATACAGTGAAAAGAAATTACTAATTCCAAGTAGCTAATATTCTGAAAGGACAGGGTTTATTAATGAAATGTTTAATTTTATCTTTTACCTTTTTTATAAAATATATTTTATATTTTCTCTTATCTTCATTTTATAAAGAAATATCTTCCTATACATTATATATTCTCAAGTATATTAATATTTCCTGTACTAATATTTCCTATATTAGTGTTTCCTTATAAAGTGCTGGGCAATAATCAAGTGGCAATCTCAAGATTTCTTTAGGTATGTATGTATTTCTGTGCATAATTATGATAAATGCAATAAATTAGACCTAAAAAGTCAAAGGTCAAAAATTTTTTTCTGACATATGGAAGGTAGTCCAAAATAAGGGGGGGAAAGGGGGTGTGTGTGTGGAGAAATGGTCCATTAAAATAGAATACAGAGCAGTGGAATAGAGGAAGGAAACCAAAGGGAAAGGAAGGGAAGTGGGACAGAATAAGGGGAGAATAATGGAATGACTCTGACCCAACTTTCTCATGTACACATGTGACTATACCACAATAAATCTCTCTATAATATATGTATAAGATATCCTAATAAAAAAAAACTATAATAGAAAATCAGTGGAGTAGAGGGAAGGGTACAGGGGGAGGGAGGAAAGAAGGAAAAGGGGAAGTAGGGGGGACTGAATTACAGCAAATTATATTCCATGCTTTTTAACACTGTCAAAATGAATCCTAACGTTATGTATGACTAAAAAGAACCAATTAAAAAAAGAGAAGTAACACAATAAATAGTTAACAATTTGTTGAATCTGCAAAGAGATACATGTTTATGTATTACCTTTATCTCCGAAATTTCCTAAATGTTTTGTAATTAGAAACAAATAAAACAGAAAAATGGTGCTCAAAATAAAACAAGAAGAATAAAGTCTACATTGCATGAATTTTCTTTGACAACTGTAATTCAGGTTTTAAAAAAAGGTTTATAGTTTTTTGAAGACATCTTAATTTTTAATTGTAAAGCATCAGACCATCCATGTTTGTTATAAATAAAAGAATTTGCAATGAGTTGTGTCATTAGCCTCGATCTATATTCATGTTAATATAATTACTTGTACTATATTCTTACAATATATAAAAGTGAAAATTTAATTCATTAGCCTTTTGAGTTTATTAAAAGTAAATCACGAGTGACAACTAATGTCAAACTTTCTGTCAGGTTAAATAACATAAAACATAAATTATTTAAAAACTTGAGAATAACAGTAACAATAAAATTAGCAGATTGAAACTACTGAAGAATTCTCAAACATAACTTTATTAATAATATTTCAACAGACCATGTTACCAGTTCTTTAATGCATAATCCATAATAATTTATATATGAGAAATATTTATTACTATTAATAACATTATAAATACATGATTTGCATTCATTTCTTAGGTTACCATATTTATTGTAAGTACATCAGCAAAAGACACATTTCAGAATATTTATGAGTTTTCTAGGTATATCAACACAATGTTATACTCTTTCAGGAGAAAATATATAATTTATTCAAGAAGTGAGGCCATTTAATGGTCTCCTCTGACATTCACAACTACAGACTTTTTCTTTATGATTCAGTCTAATGTCCATTTTCCTAAACATATAAAGAATAGCTACATTAAAATTTTAAGCAATTTTACAATTTGTATCTCAGAATATTATTCTGTTTTAACAGTGATTATATTTCCTTATGTTTAAAAATCATTTCATGATTTATATAAAATATACCTGTTACAAATACATATATTTACCATCATTATGTGTTATATAAAATGTATAGATGTTTTATGTATTACATAAATTCATAATATATTTGAGAAAAATCATTTGGAAAAAATTATATAATACATAAAATATCTATACATTTTAAAATTTCATTTAATGTTCTCAACAATTAGGAAAGATAATGATATTTCCAACTTACAAATATGAAAGTAAAACAACTAGAACGAAGATTATAGCAAATGCCAAGATAAATTATGGCCTGGTAAATAATTTTTTTCCCAATTACACCATATAACTCCTAAAATGTATCATTAGGCCACCTAACAAACATTTTTTTAAAGAAAAATCATATTTCTGCTTGGTTATGGACAATTATTTCATCTAAGTTTGATAATTTTTTAATTAATATCCCCTCAGGTTTATTCCTTATCTGGCATAAGATGAAAGAAAAGTGACTTTTTTTTTTTTACAGAGAATAGGCTGGCACAAAAATATATATAAAAATTAAAAAGTTATAAAAAGAAGAAAGGTGTTGGTTAAATTTGCATGGGCCATTAGCAATATATTACGGAACAAGTTTGCAGATCAACAAAAGAACTTAGGAAAATTGCCATTAAAAACTAAGTTCAATTTGTAATTGCAGCTTTTATGCTATTATAGTTATACACATTTGATGATACTTCTTTCTATCACACAGTTTCTCAGGGAAAGATGCACTGTTTTTAAGAAGAGGACTTTTTGAAAAGAAATCACAGGAATTGAAATCTTATAATGCAAAGTAATCATTGCTTTCTTTTCTAGGTGACCAACCAATGTAGTAAAATATGTCTCTACTGCTAATTCATAAAAATTTACAAAAGGCCATAACATACTTTAGTCTCAAGCCAACATAGTGAAGACTTGAGTCTCTGTTGATAGAACATGGTTTAACATTAAAATATATCCAGTCAAGCCCAAGGTCAGGGTCTACATTTAAGAAAAATCTAAAAGATACTAATATTCTTCAGAGACCTAACACAGACAGAATGAATGACAAGAAAATTGATATTGTCTAGCTTCTCACACATTCTCTTTCCTATGAATATAAAGTGCCTACTAATTTACTTTGACCAGTCATTCCTATAAATTAGCATCAGCAGCACGGGATATTCTAACTTCCGAAGAACCCCCCAAATAAGACATATCTGAAAATTTTAAATACTAATGGAAATTGTTCTCAGATATACTGCAATTCATCTCCAGTTTCTCAGTTCTGAGGCAATGCAGAAGTTCCTACCAACAATTATGATATTATTTCATCCTTAGTATACTCTTACTATAATTCAGGATTGTTATAACAATCCTAGTTTGGTCAATATTATTACCTCTTAATTTCTAACATGAACTATAGGAACATAAAACTTCCAAGACAAAAATTCATTAAAAGATAGTAATTATATTCTTATATATACATATAGAAACATATTTGTTGACTTGTCCTCATTCCCAATCACTGCTACCATTTTTTACTATGATTTCCACTCAATTTCTGCTGTAAGAAAATGACATTATCCTTTGTGTATAAACGGAAATTCACCTACTGAAATTTGCAGACTATACTTAGAAGCTGGGAAAGTAGTTTTCAACAAATATGGGATACAGAATCAAGTTCAGAAACTTAGAAGTGTAACGGCATGCATAGCAAATCAGTCATGTCTCTCATTCTACACATACAAAAAAAAAATGAATTCAAAGTAGATCAAGGACCCCTGAATTAGAAAAGTAACTCTGCAATTGCTGGAAGAAAAGATAGGATCAATATTTTAACATATTGGCACAGGCATTAACTTCCTTAATAAGTCTCCTAAAGCCCAAGAAATAAGACCAAGACTCAATAAGTAGAATGATATCTAAGTAAAAAGCTTCTGTACAGCAAAGGAAACAACTGCATGAAGAGAGAGCCTAAAGAATGGGAGAAAATCTTTGCCACCAACTTTTCCAAAGGGGATTAATATACAGAACTACAAAGAAACCAAAAAACAGATATAAAAAAACCCAAACAAATATCCCAATCAATAAATGGGCAAATGATCTAAACAGACATTCCTCAAAACTACACATGGACAACAAATATATGAAAAAATATTCAACATCCTTAACAGTCAGGGAAATGCAAATCAAAACTACACTGAGATTTCATCACACTCCAGTTAGAATGGTTATCATCAAGAATACACAAAACAACAAATGCTGGTGAGAATGTGGGGAAAAGATATACTTAGATATTGTTGCTGGGACTGCAAATTATTCAACCACATTGGAAAGGAGTATGGAGATTTCTCAAAAGACTAGGAAAAGAACCAACATATGACCCAGGTATCCCACTCCTTGGCATATTTACAAAAGTACTAAAATCGGCATACTGTTGTGATACATGCATACAAATGTTTACAGCAACAAAATTCATAATAGCCAAGTTATAGAGTTAACCTAGGTACCTAACAACAGATTAATGGATAAAGGAAAACTGTAATATCTACACAATGAAGCCATAAAAAATGAAATTATGTTATGTGTTGATAAACGAATGCAACTGGAGAACATTATGCTAAGTGAAATAAGCCAGACTCAGAAAATCAAGGGTCAAATGTTTTCTTTGACATGTGGGAGGGAGGAGGAGAGACAAGGAGAAGAGAGAAAGGAATAAAATGGGGGACCTATGAAAATAGAAGTGAAACCAACAGAGTAGAGAGGAAGGGGATTGATAGGAAGTGTGAAAGGGAAGGTATGGAGAAGTACTGGGGAATGAAATCTATCAAGTTATGCTATATGCCTAATTATGATTGTAACACAAAGAATCCTGTTTTCATATATAATTATAATGCATTAACTAAAAATAATAGAAAGGAGATAGTAGAGCAAAGGGATGGAAGCCAGTATGGGAGGGAAAGAAAAAGGAATGAGATTGATCAAATTATGTAATGTGCATGTACAGGTATGGCATAATGAATCCCACAACTATAATGTGCCTATAAAAATTTAAAGATAAAAAATTACATTCATACCACATGAATTATCTGTGCTACATTTTTTCTCAAAGCTATTAAAAACAAAATTGTATATCCAAATAATCATTCAATTAATGGGATAAAGAGAAAGGAAAATAACAATATGAGGCACAGACCATCTTTCTCTAAACTTAGTCATTAAAATCACATCTAATGTTGATGGATTCTTATGTGGGCTATTTCCTCCATGGAATATATGACATGTCCTAGCTGGGCAGAGAGACTCTCAAAACAATAACAACAAAAGTCAAGTGAGGTTAAGGAGAAAAGCACATCAATGGACATGCAGCATGATAACAAATCACAATAAAACTGTTGCTTATAAACTGAGATAAAAAAGATGACTATCACTGGTGATAGCCCTATTTTTCACATATAACAAAGTTAACACTTTTGTAATCCAATATAGACTAAGCAGTAACTTCATTCCCTAATTTCTAAAACAAGAGAGAACAATTCCATTTTTACCATGAGCCCACAAACACAATATAAAAGTAAAGTCCACATTTGTATGGGTTTCCAAGGGAAGTGAATTATTAAGACAATGACTGATCATGCCACTGATCACATGCACTATATCAAATAAATGTAAAGGAAGAGTGCAGAATCATGACCTTTCACTTGCTGGGGTGAAGAAATATGGGAGAGTAAATTTGTAAAGTTTACAGTTTATATGAGAAAAATATTAAAATATTAAATGATGGAAATATTAAAAGCATGTCATTTTATTAAAAATACTATTCAAATATTAAAAGGTATTAATTTGGGCAGTTTTATGTGTGCTAAGATTATATGGCAATTTAAAAATTACTGTAAATATAACAAAAAAATGGCCATTGTAATTACATGCCATTTTTAGTGTATAATTCATTAGTATTAATTACATTCAAATGCTGTACAAGCACTCTTATTTCCAAAATTTTCTCATCATCCCATTTAGGAATTCAGTAGCTCTTAATAAATAGATGATGCGCTGGACACAGTGGCATGCACATGTAATGCCAGCAGTTGGGAGGCTAGGAGTTCAAGGCCAGCCTGGACAACATAGTGAAACCCTATGTCCAGGAAAGAAAAAATCTTTATCCCTATCTTTCAACATCCCCTGGTAATCTCTAACCAACTTTCTGTCAATGCATTTATCTGTTCTATATATTTAATATAAGTAAAATAATACAATATTTATCCTCTTGTTTTGGCTTATTTTACTTAGCAAAATGTTTTCCAAGTTTATTAATGTTGTCACATATATCAAAACTTCATGAATTTTATGGCTGAATAATACTATATTCTATTTTACATATACATCACATTTTGTTTATCTATTTGTACTGGTGGATATTTGTCTTGTTTCTTCCTCTTGGCTGTGTACATAATGCTTCAGTGAACACTGGTATACAAGCATCTGCTTAGATGCCTGTTTTCAATTCTTTCTGAATAAACCCAAAAACAGAATTGCTGGGTAATATGTAATTACTTATTTAGCCTATTGAGTAGCCAAATCATTTTCCATAGTTGCTTCACTACTTCACATTCCCACCAACAATCTAAGATGGTTCCAATTTCCCCTCTTCCTACCCAAAATTTCTTTCCTTCTTTTCTTTCTGTATAATAATGAATGTAAATGGGTGTAATGTGCCATTTCACTGAAGTTTTGATCTGCATTCTCCTAATAACTAATGGTGTTGAGCATCTTTTCATGATCTTATTGTCCATTTGTATGTTTTCTTCAGAGATGTCTATTCACATCCTTCAAATATTCTATAATGTATTCCTTTTCTTGTAGAATCTTAGTTGTTGTTGTTTAATGTATTCTGGGTACAAACATTGTATATATTTGCAAACATTTCTCCCATTCTGGAGGCTGCCTTTTCACCTTCTTGATAATTTCAGTTGTGAACAGAAGTTTGAAATTTCTGATTTTTAAAATTTTTCTGCTTTTAGTGTTATACCAAAGAACCCATTCCCAATCTAATATCATGAAAAACTACCTTTTCTTTTAGAGTTTATGGTTTAGCTCTATATTTTGGTTGCTGATCCATTTAGAATTGTTTCACTTTGTTTGCAGCAAGGTCTGCTGCCTAGCTGGCCTCAAACTTCTGGGTTCAAGAAACTCTCCTGTCTCAGTCTCCAGAGTAAATGGAACTATAGGTACATGCCACCATGCATGAAACCTTCTTAGTTAATTTGTTATATGATATGAGGTAAGATTCTGACTCATTCTTGTGCACATGGAAATCCAGTTGTCTCAGGAACATTTTGTGGAAGAGAGTTCTCTCTCTACTTGAATAGACTTTGTACCTTTGTCAAAAATTCACTAGCCATAGATACAGTGAGTTATTTCTGGACTTCAAAAATATTTCATTGTATTTATGTACCTGTGTATGTGCCATATACACATACATAAGCAGCAGCACTCTGCTTTGATTAGTATAGCTTTGTGGTAAGTTTTGATATCAGAAAGTGCTAGTTTCAATTCTGTTCTTTTTGTCTTTTCAGGGATTTTTTTTTCAATTACATATGAATGAAAGAATCAAGTTTTCCCCTTCTGTAAAAAAATAAAAAGGCTATTAAAATCTGGTAGGAATTAAACTGATCTGTAGATTGCTTTGGGTATTACTGACATCTTAACAACATTGTCTTTCTGCCTAGAAAATGGATGTCATTCCATTTTCTACCTCCTTTATTAAACTTATCCTAGGTATTTTATTATTTTAGAAGCTAATGTAAATGTCAATTGCTTTCCTAATATACTTTTCAGATTGTTCCTTGCTGCTATGTAGAAACACTGATTTCTCTCTGTGTTACTCTGTGCCTCACAACTTTACTGAATTTTTTTTATTAGTTCTATGAATTCTCTTGAGATTATTTGGAGTTTTCTATATATAAAATCTTGTCTACAAATAGAGATAGTTTTACTTATTCCATTTAAATTAGAATGTCTCTTTTGTTTTCTTGTACAATCATTCCAGCTAGAATTATCAGTATAATGTTGATTAGTAGTGGTGAAAGCAAGCATCATGTTTCGTTCTTGGGTAACAGGAAATGCTTTCAGATATATTGTTTTGATTTAATCTACTTTTTTTTTCCATAAATTCTCTTTATCATGTTAACAAAAAATTGTCAATATTTTATCAGGAAAGTAATTACAAACCTGTTACTAATATATCTGGGTAATCAACACTTTCCATGTGCATTAAAAAGTTATACTATAACCATAGTATTAAGAAAAATGAAACATTTAAATAGCATCAGCATACCACAAAATACTGAAATCAAAATGTGACTCTGGGGATGAAGATACGGCTCAGAGGTTCTTCAAAATTCTCCAATTCATTTGTTAAAAATTATGTTTGGATTCACTACTGTGAACAGATAATGAAAAACTTTAAACTTTAAATTTAATATTGAGTGTTAAATAATTACAAATTAAAGAATATCAGGATATCTTAACAGTAAGGGGAACTAATATTAAAATTGATATTACATCTATCAGATATCTACTTGCAGCTTAGGATAAGTAGCTCTGTTTCTGTGATACCATAAAGTGATTTTAATGGACTTAACCACTATAATTTTAGTTTTGAAAATGTGCCTCAGAAAATTATAAAACTCTGTTCCAATACTTCTGTAATTCCAATTGTTTCTAATGTAAGTCTCTGCCCTCTCTTTTATTCTGAATTATTAGAATGTTATGAATAACTGAAGAAATCACAGGCTAGAGTGATTCCCTGTCAGTTAAGTTCATGCACTGTCATATGAATACACTATTCTCCACAGGCTAAAAACTTCTGAGACCCTCTGGATTGTCCTCCTAACTTCTAATCTACTTAAAAACAGATTCTTGGCCTCCTGTAACCAATGGCCTCTGATCCATGTGAGGACAGATAACTGGCTCTCTGACACCATCTGGCCTTTCCTGTATAAAGGCTCTTTCTGAGTCTTTGGTTTCCTGTCTGCTCTCCAATCAGTTTCTGGCCTCCTGCCCTTACTCCTTAACCTGTTTCCTGTAAGTCCTTGAGTATCATTCAGTCATTAATTACCTCTGTCCCTCACCCATATAAGACCACCAAACTATTTCAAAGTGCAGAAAATAAAGACCACACCAATAAAATAATAAAGATACTGCATATCTTCCTACAAAAGACGTTATTCTTCAAATTCCTATGAGACTTATTTACCACAAGTCTAAAACTCTTCAGTCATCTGCATTACACTCTTAACTCATGGTCTTCTCTGTATTCAGAATTTCATCCAATTCCCTATACTTCCTATTGCCCTCTGTTATCTCAGTTTTAGCATATGTGCAATATCAAAAGAAAATCTTTTAAAAAAATGTTCCAGTTAGGGGCTGGGAATGTGGCTCAGCAGTAGAGCGCTCGCCTCACATGTGCGGGACCCTGGGTTCGATCCTCAGCACCACATAAATATAAATAAGTGAAATAAAAGTATTGTGTTGAACTACTAAAAAACATAAATATTTTTAAAAAAATGTTCCAGTTAGCTTCATCCCTTAGATAACACTTGGAATTTCCCTTAGCTCTTTGTGTTGCATATAGCCCTATCAAGTAAGGCTTTGCCCCTAAACACAGGGTTATACAGAATCACAGTGCTTTGGTATTTTGGGGGGTCCGTTTTGTCTCTTTCATGCTCTGTAAGCATTTCTCCTTTTTCTTTCAAAGTTTTTTGGAAACGAAGTTTGAATAGGCAGAAAGTGAATCAGGTAAAAAGTTTTCAGTTAGAAATGCAGAATGTAAGTGTACTGGTAATTTATAGCAATAAGGAAAAATATCAAGGGTTACAGTTTTTTGGCCTTTTACATTTCCTTTCCATGCAGTGGTCTAAGTTACGTATGTCTTCTTTTGGAAACACTTTCTTCTCTTGGCTTCCTTATTGTTAATTTCTTCCTAAGACAGCACTTAGCTAATCCCATAGTTGAAAATATCATAAAATATATTGTGAATTAATTTGAGCTCTCTCACTGTCACCCTCCAGTTCAAGCCATGATTGTCTCTAAGCAGGTCTATTACAAGAGTCTGTTAACTATTGCTCCAACTTTTGCTCTTCTACCTCCCTCTCCTTGCTCAGTATATTTTTTTAACATATATCATATGCAGTTTACCCATATAAGATCAATGGCTTCTCATCTAATTCTGGAGTTAACATTAAACCCTTTCCTACAGCTTTCAAATCTCTCAAGATTTGGCCTGTGCTTTGCTCTCAGTCCTCATCTCATATTACCCTCCCTCTCTTGTTCTATGCTCCAGGGAGTCAGGTCTTTTTTAGTTACTGGAACATGCCAAACTTGTTCTTGGTTAGGCCTTTTCCCCCTGTGGATCTCTATCCTAAGAGCCCTGTTCCTCTGGGATCTCCATTGGCAGGCCCCTTCTTATCATTAAAAGCCTAATTCAGTAGTACTTCATGAGAGAAGTTTTTCTTAACCTGAGAACACTTTACTTCTAATCACTACCACTTTATGCTTCTTCGCTTTCTCCATTTTTTGAATTTGTCTGTTGTAATTTGTTTACTTAATTGTTTGTCTCTCTCTGAGAATACACAAAGTTCAAGAGGGCAGGGATTTAAACCATTTTATTAACAAGTGTATTCCCAGCCCAGTGCTTAGTTGAGTGTTAATATAGATAAAGAACTATTTATTCCTTTAATGAATTAAAACTTATGGCCTTGGATGAGCCACACTATATTATTAATTCAAATTAATTAAAATAAAATTCAAGGTAAATGTCAAAAGAGAAAATATATGAATTATCAATGACACATAAAAAGCAGGATATAACTGGGTTCTTTTCTGCTTACTAAGAATCATTATTATTATACAATGACTCCTCCTAAAAATATGTTAGTGCATAAATCCACCATATATTTCTATTCCAAGAGATTCCTACTATTATCTTCTGACTAATGATTGTAGCATATAACCAAATCCAGAGAACAACTTTGCAAACGTTTTGTCATGGAAGAAGATACAAATGAACCAATTCCCTAAATTGGTCAAGTAAGGAAATCAGATCAAACTTACTAACTAAACATAATCACTGTTAATGATAAATATAAAATTCTGACCACAAATTAAGGCTACCTTGCAATACTGCTACAAATTGAACTGAGAAATTTTAGGTTTGGCACATATTTTCAATAACTCTCTCTCTCTGGGTGTGGGTTTATGTGAATTAAATCATTTCAAAAAAATTGCTACATAATATTAGAACTAAGGCAAGATGCTAATACATTGATTTTGACCATTTCTATGTAAAAATTCTGGGGTATATGATTTTGAATAAAGGTCCTACTTAATAGATGAAAAACAAAGTACTAATATACTATTTTTTCTAAGGGATACTGAAAACATTATCTATTCAGTGACTCTCTAATAGGCCAGAAGAACTATTATTTTATGAATGTCTATAAACAATTGACCAAAACATCCTGACAATAAATATCCCTTGTTATTATAAGAGGAAAATAATTTTATTTAGAGTAAAACTGTTCCTACTTTTTTCCTACTATTAATTCAAAATTTTAGACATCTGTTTATTTTGTAAGCAGATACAGTACATTATCAAACTTAACATAAAATAAATATGAATGACATAACAGAAATTTGATAGTAAGAGAAAATTTGCCTAAGTACCTTTTTATAAAGAGTCTTATTTCTGGATAAGATCTATAAAAAGTCCTGAAAGGTTGGTCCTAGGAATATTATTGCAAAATTCTATGACTGATTTTAAAGGAATAAACATTTTGGAATTTGTATCCAATCTCTTTATAAAATACTTTAAGCACATTTAAAATTAGAGAAAAATAATCTAAAACTACATGTAAAACAATGTAAATCTGTAAGTTATAGAAAAGTAGACTTCCATCTGTGTCTAAGTCCTAACAAAGTGGGGGAGAAAGGCCTTATTGGTATGAAATTTTAAGCTATAGTCTACTGTTGTTTACTTATTACTCAATTAAAAAAAATAGTAAAATACAATAATAGAAATTTCATGGGTAATAGTAGTGTGTAGTCTCTAAAAAATGTGCAAGCACTCTGACCGCTCAGTATAGAGAAAACATACATAGATTTTAAGCACTCCTGAATTTCCCAGACACAGTGTTAGCAAAACATATGTACAAAATCAATCTACTCTAGTCTTGCTGGAAATTTACTCTCATGGAAATCTAGGTAGGATTTCCTTTCTATTGTACTGCTATATGGTTATGACATGGAGAAACAAACTTAATGTGTGTGGTTTATAATGTGCTTTGTCCATAGTAGAAATTCACCCTATTAGTCACAGTCAATTACAATGTTATCTCAAAATCCACAGTCCTCAGAGCCATATGATGGTTGGTAATATAACATCATTTTTCCTCCCACATAATTATCAATTATTTTCCTTAAATATTTCCCTAGTACATCTAAATCTGTTCACATAGATCTACACCTGTTTTTAACTATTTTCTTGGTCATTCCGCTTACACATTCATCTTTTTAACTCACTGTTATTTATCTTTTAAATCTCTGGCCAGTTTCTAGCTACCCAGAGAAATATTACTTGGTTTGCCCAGTATGGGTTAAGTGTTCTTTGGTGTACCTACAGCATTCTGAACTTCCCCAAGAGCAGTTACCATGGATTATTATAGTTGCCTGTTCCCCAGGCTGCCTTACTCACAACAATATGAGCAGTTCACATGTTTATACTGCTTATCCTTACATCTATAGAATTCTCAAACACATGTGTACGTGTGACAGATGTCTGAACATGCATGCATGTGATTTAATAACCAAACATGCTACATAAATAAATTGATGGCAGGAAGAGTTCACTGAATAAGTCCCAATCTGAGTTCTAAATCACAAACAGCAAGAGTTCACTACATAAACAGGTTAAAAAAAAAGGGGGAGGGGGGATAGTGTTTAGGAAAAGACAATTATAGGTGTGAAGGATATTGGAGTCTGAACAAGAAAGGATGATCAGAATCATGATGCCTCATGTCATATATCCAAAATAGTAAGGGTAAAAGCTGAAAGGAAATAATATAAAAGATGAAGATAGATAAAAATGACCCAGACCATATACACAAAATGAAGAAAAACAGACATTAAAAGTTGAGATATATGACCATACTGGTAAAACTTTCAAGAAAATTTAAGAATTATGAGAGGCATTGTTTTTAAAAAATAAACATAATTGTGTTATTTAGAGATCTTATTTTAAATTAATTTGAAGATATAATTTTAAAAAGTATTAAAACTCCACAAATGCTCATCTACCACTTCTAAGTATGTTCTATACAACATTTGTCCTACAATATGTACCCACTCCAAAAAGAAAGGAAGGAAGGAAGGAAGGAAGGAAGGAAGGAAGGAAGGAAGATCGATCTCTGGTCAAATATTTTGAGGGGAAAAACTATATATAATACGTTCCACCTGAGATTCACAATGTATATCAGCATATTAAAATACGATTTCCACAATAAAGAAACCTATTTAACTTTTTAAATTTATTCTAATATTATATGACAGCAAAATGCCTTTCAATTCATATTACACATATATAGCACAATTTTTCATATATCTGGTTGTACACAATGTAGAGTCACACCGTTCGTGTCTTCATACATGTATTTAGAGTAATGATGTGCATTTCATTCCACTGCCTTTCCTACCTGCATTCCCCCTACCTTTCCCCCCATCCCCTCTGCCCTATCTATAGTTTGCTATTCCTCCAATGCTCCTCCCCCTCATATCCATTATGAGTCAGCATCCTCATATCAGAGAAAACATTCAGTTTTGGGGGGATTGGCTAACTTCACTTAGCATTACATTCTCCAACTCCATCCATTTATCTGCAGATGCCATGATTTTAATCTCTTTTAATGCTGAGTAATATTCCATTTGTATATGTGTGTGTGTGTGTGTGTGTGTGTATGTGAATATATGTGTGTGGGTATGTGGGTGTGTGTGTGTATATATATCACATTTTCTTTATCCATTCATCTAATGAAGTGCATCTAGGTTGGTTCCACAGTTTAGCTATGGTGAATTGTGCTGCTGTAAACACTGATGTGGCTGTGTCCCTGTAGTATGTTGTTTTTAAGTCCTTTAGGCATAGAATGAGGAGTGGGATAGCTGAGTCAAATGGTAGTTCTATTCACAGTAATAAACCTATTTAACTATTATAAACAAATTTATTCATCCATAGCACCTTTTTGCATGTAAAAATCTATTAATATCCTGGTCATGCAGCATTTTATTTTATTTTTTTGAAAGTTGATCTGAAGTTTAATTAGGTTAGAGTTACAAATTTAACAAATAAAAAGAAATGCACCCAATTAAATTTAAATTTGACATGAAGAACAATTTTTTTTGATGTGCAGCATTTTACAAAACATCTTCTCCAAAGCTAAATCATCACAAACTGAGTTTTCTTGATATGCTCATCTCATAATTTTAAAAAAGACAGCAGCAATTCAGTATTATTTGTAGAACACAAAGCCAATATATTAAGAAAGGAAGATATAATAGCATCTTAAGGTTAGACAAAATCCTCCCTGCTGTTTTCTTGAGGATTCTAAGATAATATTATTCTTAGTTTGCTATTATGTCTGGGGCAATGAAGAGACCACATAATGGAATAAAGTTGTGCAGCTAATAGGGAACACAGGCTATGTATGGCTTCAACTGCATATGAACAGATACACAAATCCCATCAGCAAATACATGTATATGTGCAACAAACAATTTTTGTGGCTAATGTTCACAAATTACTATGATTTTCTTTTCTTTTTTGCAGGGGTGGATGGGTGGGTAGAACTGGAGATTGAACTCAGGGGCACTTAACCATTGAGCCACATCCCAGCCCTATTTTGTATTTTATGTAGACAGGGTAGCACTGAGTTGCTTAGTGCCTTGCTTTTCCTGAGGCTGGCTTTCAACTTGCTATCCTCCTGCCTCAGCTCCCAATCCGTTGGGATTACAGGTGTGCACCACAACGCCTGGCTGATTTTCTTTTTAATTAAAAAAAATGTTTTATTGAAGTCATCAACATTATTACTGATATTTTAACAGTATATTTTAAGAAAAGAGAAACAATGCTATATTACTTTAGCTTATTATTAATATAAGTAGGATGTCAATTTTTAAATTTTTATCTTATTACAAAGGATAGAGACATTATTGGTAAGTGATCAAGGTATTGTCCTTTTTTTGTGAGAGTTATTCATTCTCAACTTCAGCAAAATTTCAGCAAAACTATTGGTACAGTATACTTTAAAACTCAGTAATTACTTTGAGCAGAAAATCTTATTCATTATGCTTTGAAGTATTCAACATTTATTTCTCATTACCTATTTTTTAAAATATTTTTTAGTTGTCAATGAACCTTTATTTTATTTATTTATATGTGGTACTGAGAATCGAACCCAGTGCCTCACACATTTTAGGCAAGCACTCTAACACTGAGCCACAACCCCAGGCCCATCTCAATACCTATTTTATGAAAGTAAAAGGAAGAAAACAATTAATGTGATTTATAATTTTATATCATTAAATTCTGCAAAAGAAATAGTGTCAGCAAGGACTATGGGAAAATACTTAGATGAAAACAAAATGAGGAATTTAAAATAATCACATTAGTAGCTCAGAGAAATGCAATCAACTACACACATTTCTTCAATACTGTTAGTAGTAAAAACTATCAGCTTTAACTGGAACTAACTAGTTTCTTCTTTTTCCCCCTATTTCCTCATTTTGCTTCTTTTACAGAGCCTGCCTTGGACTGAATTTTATTTGCTTTATTAATCATGGATATTATATGAATTGTGTTCCAATCTCGGAACATGAGCCTTTCTATATTTGTTTCTTGCTAACATGCCATGGAATGTAAAACCTATGGGACTTTGGGACCTTAATTTAATCCTGTGGTGCAAAAGATGCAGCTGTTCATTCGCAAGCAATCATTCCAGCTATTAAAACCAAAGTAAAGTAAAAAATTTAAATCCATTTCCTACTGAGTTTTCAATCATATTTAAGGACACAACAGTCTTACACAGTATTAGATTTTTAAAAACTTCTAAGAACATATTTTAAAGAACAGATATTTAGAATATGACTTTTAAATTACACATACAAATTACACACACAAGTGATTAAAGATACCATCTTTCTGGAAAAAATAACAAGGACTACATATAGGTAGTTACAGTACACAGAGTGAAAAGTTAAGGATTTTCATTTAAAAATTCAATTGGCTGCAAAAGTTCAAATATAAACTGCATTTTGTCAACTAAATATTTGACAACTATAACTTACCTAAAAGCCCTAAGAAATAAAAATGTGCTTTAATCTCACATATTTGAATTATATGTACCATGATAAAACTGTTTTCAAGTTTTGCGCCTGCCACAGTAATCAATATGTGATTTCACAATCAAGATAAACAATTTAGTTAAGTTCTTATAAAGTTCTTTATAATGTTCTTCATAGTTGTTTTCCCCAAACTGATCCTGATCAATCAAGAACCATAAATCACATTTCTCTCAATGTCTCCTTAGACTTATTTATTTTCCACCAAAAATGTATGAGAGTCCCTTTCACCAGACAGGCTTGTCAGCTATAATTTAAATAACATAGGTTATTTGATAAATGCTAGATTGACTTCTATTATTATTCCTTGAAATATGAAGCATTTTAAAGGGCCTTAAGAAAAGGTAAACATCAACCAGAATAAAATGAGATAGGTATATCAACAGTCACTTTATTCACTCTCTCATACACATACACAAATGCATACATACTCTAGTATGACCAAGCAAAGAAGGAAAAGGAAGTGCAAAGATGAAAAAACTGAGAAAAGACTGACTTAATCCAAAGCAAACACATAAACTCACTTATGATGAAAAAATTAAACAATCAAATACACCATGTATCTTTTATTAGCAAATAATAATCATAAAGGTTTGGTACAGACATGTAAAAATGGATTTTCTAGTATAATCATGCAGAAATTATAGGTTGGCCAACTGTTTCTAGAGGACAATTTAGTAACATGTATAAATATTCTATAATTTAGTAATCCCATTTAAAATTCAAAAGGAAATAAAGTACACATATGCAAAAAAGATACTTTTTTCTAACAGAAAAAGTTAAGCTAACCTTAATGTTCCACACCAGGAGGTCAAATAAAATATAGCTCATGGTAAAAAGATAAAATTTATGATGTAGATCTTTACTGGTAATGAAAGAGAATCATGAAGATTTAAATTTTTAAAAATCATGCAAAAGGAAAAAAGGAGTAAACCAAAACATGGTATATTTAATGAATACTAAGGAAAGATTATTTTTTAAAAATTTAAATTATCAATCTTTATGTTCTAAATAAAAGATTATATAATGTAAGATTTTCTGAACATAAATTCCTGAAGACATATTAAATATTTAATGTCTAGATAAAAACATAAATCACTCATTACTCATAATTAACACAATACCATGTACACTTTTTTAGAATTTGAGTTCACTGTGACTGATGTCATCTAAATGTCAAATAGCCATATGGTTCACAAATAAAGTCTGTTATACAGCACATATATGGACATAAAAAAAATTCAACAGTCTTCAATTCTCAGCAATTGTACTGTGCGCTATGCTGGGAAAACTAGAGACCCATATGCAAAAAAATAAAACCATTTTACTATAAAGGTGAACTGAAGATAGTTTATAGACTTAAAAATAATACATTGCTGATGGGACTACAAATTGGTGCAGCCAATCTGGAAAAGAGTATAGAGATTCCTTGGAAAACTGGGAATGAAACCACTATTTGACCCAGTATCCCACTTGCTTTATACTCAAAGGACTTTAAAAAAGGGATACAGCCATATCAATGTTTATAGCAGCACAATTCACAATAGCTAAATTGTGGAACCAACCCAGTTGCCCTTCAGTAGATGAATGAACAGGGAAATTTTGGTATATATACACAATGGAACATTACTCAGCATTAAAAGAGAATAAAATTATGGCATTTAGGTAAATGGATAAAGTTGGAGAATATAATGCTAAGTGAAACAAGCCAATCTCAAAAAAACAAAGGCCAAATGTTTTCTTTGATATGAGGAAGTTAACACACAATGGTGATTTGGGGGTGGGAGCTTGGGAGGAATGGAGGAACTTTAGATAGGGCAAAGGGAAGGGAGGAGAAAAGAGGGGAACAAGGGGATAGGAATGAGTTAGACATCATTACCCTAAATAAATGTATAAGACATAAATGGTGTGAAAACAATTTGTGTACAATCAGTGTCTTGAAAAAGTTGCTCTATATATGTAATATGAAATGGACTGTATTCTTCCGTCATGTATAACAATCAGAATAAATTTTAAAAAAAGACTACAGAATGAGCTGGGGTTGTGGCTCAGTGGTAGAGCACTTGCCTAGCATGTGTGAGGCACTGGGTTTGATCCTCAGCACCATGTTAAAAATAAATAAATGGATAAATAGATAAAGGAAGGAAGGAAGGAAGGTAGGTAGGTAGGTCTTGAAATTATAAAACTACAAGAAGAAAACAGAAAAAAAGACTTTAAGACACTGGTATGGGCAATGATTTTTTGGGACAAGATCTTGAAAGCACAGGAAACAAAAGCAGAAAATAAGCAAATGGGATTACATTAAACTGAAAAACTTCTCCTCGCCAAAGAAAACAACCATCCAAGTGAAGAACAACCTACAGAATGGGAGGAAAAAAGTGCAAACTATATATCTGATAGGGGTTGATAACATTCAGTATAAGGAACTCCAAAAATCCAATAGCAAATTAAAAATGGTCAATACATGTAAATATACATTTTCAAAAGACATACGAATGGCCAATAGTTACATAAAAAATGTTTAAGATTAAATCACCAGGGAAATTCAAATTAAAACGACAATGAGATATCTATCACCTTACCCTATTAAGAATGGTTATTATCAAAAAGTTAAAAGTTGCTAGTGAAGATATGGAGAAAAGATAATTCTTGCACACTATTGATGGGAATGTAAATTAGGAAAAAGAGCATAGTAAAATTTTCCTCAAAAATTTAAAACCAGAATGCTGTGGTTGAATATGACATATCCCCTTGACCTTCTGTGTTAATATAGAAATATTCAGAGGTGAAGTGATTAGATTATGAGAGATGTAATCTAATCGGTATATTAATTCATTTGCTGAATTAATAATCTGAATGTACTAATTGGGACATAACTATAGGCAAGTGGTGTATAGATGGTAGAAGTAACTCACTGGGAACATGCCATTGGATTTATATTTTGTCCCTCATGCCTTGCCCTTTCTGTCACTTCCTGGATGTCATGAGCTGAGAAGCTTCCCTGCACTACACACATTGGTCAGAATGTCCTGCCTCACCTTAAGCCCAGAACTATGAAGCTGGATGACCATGGACTGAGACTTCTGACACTTTTCCTTCTCTAAGTTGTTCTTGTCAGATATTTTGGTCACAGTAATAAAAACTAACTAACCCATAGAACTATCATAGGATCTTGCAATCTCAGTACTCAGGATACATCTAAAGAAAATGAAATTGGTCTGTCAAAAAGACATCTGCATTCTCGTGCTTAATGCAGCTCAATTTATTATAGCCAAGAAATGGAAATTACCTAACTACCCATCAACTAATGAATGGATAAATAAAATGTAGCACATATAGTCCATGAAATAATATTCACCCATCAAAAAGATGAAATTTTTCATTTACGATAACATGGATGGAAATGTAAATCATTATATTAAATGAAATAACCAGGCACAGAAAGACAAGTACCACATGATTTCGCCCATATGTGGAATATAAAAAAGTTGGTCTCATCAAAGGTAGGTGGTAAACAGAGGCCAGAGGGATGGGAGAATATTATTCAATGGATACTAAATGACTGTTAGACAGAAGCAAGAAGTTATTGTTTGCTATTGCACAATAGAGTCACTACAGATTAATTACTGTATATTTCAAAGAATTGAAAGAAAGGATTTTGAAAGTTTACACAATATAAACTAAAAAATGTAAGAGATGCTTGAGGATACATGTTTAACATGATTTAAACATTATGCAATGTTACATTTATCAAAACAACTCATGGCACCCTATGAATCTGTGTAATTTTTATGTTTTTACATATCAGTGACGTATAATTAAATTTAAATTTGAAAAATATTCAACAGACTTTTCCATTAAATATCTACTCAAGGTTTTTATTAGGAATGGAAGAAGCACTTTATATTTTTATATACAAATTATTATGCATACATATGGAAACCTCAGTTAAGAAACATTTTTTTTATTGATTTTCTATATATTAAAAAAGGTAGACGTAGCTCTAAATAGGGAGGTATTTCAATATCACGTGCATTCTTGCCTCAAAATCTAAGAAAGCTTTCTTACTGGATCATAACTTATGAAAAATACCTGAATAAGGAAGATGACCATTCTAATGAAGGAGGTACTCCTTCCATATGATCCTGCATTTTACTCCAGTATTAAATATGCTTTTTAAAATTCTTACCTGTGCTATTCATTTATTATTCAATTCTTTCTCTTCCCTTAAAGGCACTTACCTTGTATGACTTTGCTCTGCTATATCCTCAGTGCTCTGAAGTATGTCCTGAATGTGGTGTGTCCAATAAATATTTGTTGAATGAACAAATGAAAATCGATAGAATGAAAACAAACACACAGTCCCAAATTCACAGAAGGCAGAGGCTAATTCTATCACTTAAAAACTCTCAATACAATAAATATAAATGAGATGGTTGTTAGAGCAAGAGACAGGGTATATTTTTGAAATATGTGAAGGAAGCACAAAGGGAATTAATTTCTTGCATTTTCTTTTCCTCACTAATGAAGAAAATCTCAATTAGTAACTGACCTTAATCTGAATGGCCTTTGCAGACAGAAATAAAAACAACTGCCTTTTGAGAACCTATAAACACATCATTTTGGTATCAGATATTTGATAAAAAAATAAAATACAAATCTGGAATAATTTAATTTAGTCATTCTATATTTATCTGAATTTTCCTGAATTTAATTTTTGTACTTAATCCAAACAAGTTATATTATCCACAATGTCTAAACTGAACAGTATCCTGGTTGCTCTGTGCCAAAGTAAACAGCATCAGAAATGTAAAATTCCTTAAGTTTCGGTTTGTCATAGATTAGAATTTGTTTTATGCTATAAAATAAGCTTTAAGCACAATTCCCAAACTTCAAGAAATCTAACACTCAAATAAAAGCAACCTCAATGTAATGCATTTAACTCTCAAAGGATTAATGTCAAAACTAAGTTCTAAATGGCATTCATGATGATTTCATTAAGTCTTATCACAGTACTTAATAGATGTGAAGTGATAATCAAATCATGTTTACTGCTATACAGTCTTTTCTTCATGATAGGCTGCTACTTTTTATATTATGGTGGTAAAAGAAATCTATCCCAGCTTCATTCAAATTTTTATAGTGCTTTCTATGAAGCTGTCAAAAATAAGTTTTGAATTTAATAAGTAAAATAACAAATGTTGATTAATTAATAAACTTGATTATTTTCATTGAATTTCCTGAATTCTACTCTTTGAAAACATTTTTAAATAGTCTTAATTCTCTAAAGTTCCAATGCCATTCCTCATAGAAATAGAAAAATCAGTCATGAAATTCATCTGGAAAAATAAGAGACCCAGAATAGCTAAAGCAATCCTTGGCAGGAAGAGTGAAGCAGGTGGCATCACTATAACAGACCTTAAACTATACTACAAAGCAATAGTAGCAAAAACACCATGGTATTGGCACCAAAATAGACTAGTAGACCAATGGTACAGAATAGAGGACATAGAGACTAACCCACAAAATTACAATTATCTTATATTAGACAAAGGTGCCAAAAACATGCACTGGAGAAAAGACAGCCTCGTCAACAAATGGTGCTAGGAAAACTGGAAATCCGTATGCAACAACATAAAATTAAACCCCTATCTCTCACCATGCACAAAACTCAACTCTAAATGGATCAAGGACATCAGAATAAAACCAGAGACCCTGCATCTAATGAAGAAAAAGTAGGCCTTAATCTCCATCATGTGGGATTAGGCCCCAACTTTCTTAAAAAGACTCCTTTGGCGCAAGAATTAAAATCAGAATCAATAAATGGGATGGATTCAAACTAAAAAGTTTCTTCTAAGCAAAAGAAACAATCAGTGAGGTGAATAGAGAGCCTATATCTTGGGAGCAAATTTTTACCCCTCACACATAAGACAGAACACTAATCTCTTGGTTATATAAAGAACTCAAAAAGCTAAACACCAAAAAAAAACAACAAAACCTAAAACAAAAAACAAATAACCCAAGCAATTGATGGACCACCGTCCTGAACAGACACTTCTCAGAAGATAATATACAACCAATCAACAAATAGATGAAAAAATGTTCATCATTGCTAGCAATTAGAGAAATGCAAATCTAAACTACACTAAGATTTCATCTCACTCCAGTCAGAATGGCAGCTATTTTTGAAAATAAAAACAATATGTGTTGGTAAGGATGTGGGGGAAAAGGTACACTCATACACTGCTGGTGGGACTGCAAATTGGTGCAGCTAATATGGAAAGCAGTATGGAGATTTCTTGGAAAATTGGGAATGGAACTACAATTTGACCCATTATCCCTCTCCTAGGTTTATACCCAAAGGACTTAAAAAGAGCATACTACAGGGACACAGCCACATCAACGTTTATAGCATCACAATTTACTATAGCTAAATTGGAACCAACCTAGATGGCCTTCAATAGATGAATGAATTAAAAAATGTGGCATATATACACAATGGAATATTACTCAGCAATAAAATAAAATAAAATCATGGCATTTGCAGGTAAATGGATAGAGTTAGAAAAGATAATGCTAAGTGAAGTTAGCCAATCCCAAAAAAGCAGATGCCGAATGTTTTCTCTGATATAAGGAGGCTGATTCATAGTGGGGTAGGGAGGGGGAGCGTGAGAGGAATAGACAAACTCTAGATAGGGCAGGGGGGTAGGAGGTGAAGGGAGCAGTGGAATGTGATGATCACTATTATCTAAAGTACATGTATGAAGACACAAATCAGTGTGAATACACTTGGTATACAACCAGAGATATGAAAAACTGCGCTCTATATCTGTAATAAGAATTGTAATGCATTCCACTGTCATATATAAATTAAAAAATTAATTAAAAAAAGGTTAAAAAAAGAGAAAATATGTGTTTTAAGTGCTACAATTAGCAAGAACAGCTGATAAAAAATAGGCCATACTTTTAGAAAATATTAACATATAATTAAAATAAGGAATCTGGTTTTTTAAAAAAAATTATTTGGAAGCATGCATAAGAAAACCTGTTATCATGGAAACAGTCAGTGCAAACAACAGTTAAAGCAGTAAAAAACATCAGTGCTTCTGCACAATGAATGAATAAAATATGCTGCTATGAAAAAAAACAACACATGCAATGAAAAATGTTATTTAATTTTTTAAAGTAACATTCCCTTCTGTAAATTGTATTCATTAAGAAGTCAGGCAAAAATACTGATAATTATTAAACTTAAACGAAAAGTATTCTCAAATAAACATTAATTAGGGAAACTAGAAATGATGTTATTATTAAAAGGAACTATATTTTTGCCAGTTATAGTTGCTAATAACTTCAAATTTAAGATTATACATAAAAATACTAATATTATGTAAAGTATACTTAATAACTACACAATAGATACCATTTGTAAGTAACTCTTTTAGAAGAGCTAATATCCACTAACAAAATGATATTATTGCATTGCTTTTAGTCAAATTCTTCTAATAGTTGATTAATATGATATTCCAGAGATTCAAATGCTTAAAAGATTGGCTCTAAATTGATATAATTGTCAAAAATTTACTTTTATGCCAAAGAAAAACTGCTTTAAATTTGAAAATTCATGGAATTAGAACCAAGTTAAACATTTAAAAAAATCACACTAAAATTGTATAATTAAAACTTTACTTATTCAGTTTAAATACAGGCAACAATGTACAGATCTGACCCTCATGTTATCTTTTGTTTTGTAGATATTAAAAAATCTCCTTACACATAAAACTCTATTAAATGCACTTTTTCACACACAGTTAAAATCCTTAAGAAAAACTGGCCTACATGTTCATCATTACAGTAAACTTGTATTCTCACAAAAAAATAGGATTTTGCATAACAACAATAAATGCATAGGTAAACATAAATAAAATTAAATGCAAGGATCAAATGATCATCTCAATAGATGAAGAAAAAAGTCTTTGACAACATGCAGCATTCATTCATTTTAATTTTAGCTGGAGACGTCAAGGATAGAAGGAAATTACCTCAATATATAAAGCACTCAAAGCCAACATCATGTACAAAGAAAAACTGAAAGCAATTCCTCTAAAATCAGGAACAAGATTTTAGGATTTTCACTCTTATCACCCTTATTCAACACTGTTCTTGAAACTAGCAAAAACAATCAGGCAAGAAAAGGAAATTAAAGCAATATGAATAGGTAAAGAAGTAGCCAAATTGATCTAGAAGATCCAAAAAACTCAACCAGAAGACTTCTAGAGCTGATGAACAAATTTAGCAAAGTAGTAGAATACAAGATCAACATACATACACCAATAGCTTTCCTATACTCAAATAATTAATCTGCTGAGAAAGAAACCAGGAAAACTATCCCATTCATAGTAACCCTTTAAAAAAAAACTCATTAATAAATCTACCTAAGGAGGTAAAAGATCTCTACGATAAAAACTTTAGAACACTGCAGAAAAAACTGAAGAACACCTCATCAGACAGAACTCCCATGTTCTTCCATAGTCAAAATTAATATTGTCAAAAAGGCCATACTTCCAAAAGCATTATACAGATTCAATGTAATCCCCACCAAAATATCAATTACATTCTTCACATAAGTAGGACAAATAGTCCTAAAATTCCTTAGGAAGAATAAAAGGTCCAGAGTAACTAAAGCAATATTGACTAAGAAGAGTGATGTTAGAGATATCACAATCCCTTATCTCAAATTACAGCACAGAGCTAAAGTAACACAAACAACATTTCTTTTTTTATTGATGTTTTTTAAAAAAACATAAATGACAGTGGAATGCAGTACAATTCTTATAACATGTATACAGCACAATTTTTCATATCTCTGGTGTTGACACCAATTCGTGTCTTCATAAGTGTAATTTGGATAATGATGTCTTTCACATTCAACCATCCTTGCTAATCCCCTGCCCACTCCCTTTCCCTCCCACCCCTCTGCCCTATCTAGAATTATAGCTCAGTTGGTAGAGTGCTTGCCTCACATGCACAAGGCCTGGGTTCAATCCCCAGCACCAAAAAATAAATAAATAAATAAAAATTTTAAAAAAAAAGAATTCACAAACAGCATTTCTATTTCACGAAAACCAAAGGAACAGAAGACACAGAGACAAATTCATATGGATTCAGTTATCTGACTCTCAATAAAGTTACCAAAAACATGTTGAATAATAGATACCTTTTTTAAACAAAGGGTGATGGGAAAACTGGATATCCATATATAGACAAATGAAATGAGAGTCCAATATTTCACCCTGCAGAAAAGTCAACTCAAAGCAGATCAAAGAAATTAGAAATTAGAACTTCTGCAAATAATCTGATGAGAAAGAAACCAGAAAAACTATCCCATTAGCCTAGAAATTAGACCAGAAACTTTGAAATTGTTAGAAGAAGAACATGTAGGTTCAACACTCCAACATATTGGTGCAGCATCAACTTCTTTAACAAGACCCCTAAAGTTCAAGAAATAAAACCAAAGCCAGCAAATGGAAAGGCGTCCAATTTAAATAGCTTTTCAACAACAAAAGAAACAACTAAAACTAACATGAAGAGAGAGCTCACAGAATGGGAGAAAATCTACTAGTCATTCTTCTGATAGAGGATTAATATTCAGAATTTATTAAAAAACTCTAAAAACTTACACACACACACACACACACAAAAAAAAAACAGAAAACAAATATCCAAATCAATAAATGAGCAAAAGAACTAAAAAAAATTCTTTAAAGAAGAAACACAACTGAATAACACATATATAAAAAATGTTCAATCTTCTTAACAATCAGGCAAAAGCCAATCAAAACTACATTGAGATTTTTACCTCACTTTAGTTAGAATGAATGGCAACAATCAAGAATAAAAATAAATGTTGGCAAGGAGGTGAGGGGAAAGGCAAGCCCACACATTGTTGCCAGTTAGTGCAACCTCAAAACACTAAGAATGAAACCACCATATGACCCAGCTATCGCACTCCTTTGTATTTATCCAAAAGAACAGATCTTTTGTATTTATCCAAAAGATGTAGATCTTTATAGTAGCATAATTAAAATAGCCAAGTTACAGAATCTCTACTTACAATTTATGCTTTATTTACTTACAATTTATGCTTTATTTTCTTATATTCAGTAGAAAGAATCAACCTATCAGGCACATAATACACACTTGATTTGCACTCACTAACTTATTCCTACAACATGAAAGAAGACGATCCAAATAAGTGTTCAATTACTAAAGGACTGAGGTAAAAACTGGCATGCAAACTTTCAAATTTCAAAACTTTTTACTATGTATAGAATTTCTATCATGATTACTGTATATGTTTACAAAAAATGTGAGATCCTCAACATTATCATTTTCCTATTAAAAGTATGACAAAGGAAAATTTATTAAAAGAAAAATATGTATTGATTAAATTATTATTGATTTTTCAGTGAGTTATTGCAACACTATAGAGCAAAGTAAATCATGGTTGTATTTTGAAAACTTTACCATTTATATATTTCTCTTTCTATATTCATAAATTTCTATAAATTATATTACTTGCTGTTTTAACAATTATTGATGCATGATACAAGTATATGAAAAAAAGTGCAAAATCACAAATGTGTAAAGAACATACCGATGTGACCAGCACTTGGGTCAAGAAATGGAAAATTAGAAACATGTTAGAGGTCCCCCATCAGAACTGGCACAGTGGTATATGCCTCTAATCCCAGCAGCTCAGGAAGCTGGGGCAGGAAGATCACAAGTTTGAGGACAGCCTCAGTAACTTAGCAAGATCCTGTGTCTAAATATAAAAAGGACTTATGATGAATTCCATGGCAAAAACATTCCTGGGTTCAATCCCTAGTACCAAAAAAAAAAAAAAATCATATACCCTCTTTGCCTCATTCCAGGTATTGTCTGACCTCCTAGGAACCACTACCCTGACTTCTAATATCAGGAACCAGTTCTACTTAATTCTGAATTACATATAAATGTAATCATACAGTATTTACACTTTTGTGTCTGGATATCTTGTCTCAACAGTGTATTTCTAAAATATATACGTGTTATCTTTGTAGTTATTGCTATATAGTATCTCATTATTCCATGTATAACTTATTTTTACATTTCACTTTTGAGCATTTGGTTCCTTTTCAATTTGGAAGTATGGCTAAGAATATTACTAAGAAAATCCCTGCGTGTTTTTTTTGGGGGGTGGGTGGGTGGTATATAGATACAAGCTTCTGCTGGGTGTATGTTAACAACAAATTGCTGGGTTATAGGACAGGTGTTGTAGGTTCAACTTTCTGAAATCCTCTAAAACAATTTTCTAAAGTTGCACCAATTTGCACTCCTTTGCAGCAGAGTGTGACTTAATCCACATTCTTCTCAACACAGTACTGACAATCTTTTTCACTTTGGTCATTTAGATGGATGTACAATATTACCATATTATGGTTTTAATTTGACCTTCCCTGATGTTTAATGGATTTTTCCTGCTTTTAGGTATTTATTGGTCCTTATAACAGTTTCTTTTATGAAATTCCTGTCCAACTGTTTGGTCCATATTTACTAGGTTGTTATCTTTCCACATAGATTTGAAGGCATTCTACACTTATTCTTAATGTAAGTCCTCTGTCATATACATTGCAAATATATACTCTTATTTTATGCCATGTTTATTCATTTTGTTAATAGTGTCTTTTGATGAACAGAAATTTAACTTTAATATTGTTCAGTTTTTTTTCTTTTACAATTAGAGTTTCATTTGTCTACTTTAAGGTTACACTGACATTCTAGGTTTCTTTTCTAACAGCTTTGTTTTCTTATCATTGACATTTACATCTGCAATCCATCTGTGAGTTCTGATAATGGTATAATGTAGGAGCCAAGAAATAAATTTGTATACATTTTTTCAATTTGACTATTCAATTAACCCATACTGTCTTTCTATAAATGCACTAGAGGGTCAATCTTTGTCATAAATGAACTATGGGATTGGGGTTACCCCAGTGGTAGAGCACTTCTTTGCACATGTGAGGTACTGGGTTCAATCCTCAGCACTAAATAAATAAATAAATAGCATCCATCTACAACTAAAAAAAAAAAGTAGACTATGCAAGGTTCCGTTCATACCTATACTTGTTACTGAACAGTTTTATTTTGTTTCTGCTCCATAGTCTATTAATCTATCTTACAGCAATACCACAATGGGTCTCAATGGTCTTCATATTTGATAATGGAAATCATCCAGCTGTGTTCATCTGTAGTTTTGTTCTTTGGAAAAAAAAAAGCGAAGGCCATGTAATTTTCCTAATTAATGTCTTCTTATACTTAGACTAAAATCCAAACTCCTCACTACAGCCTATGATGCCCTTCATGTCTTGGTCACTGCCTACTACTATTCTGACTTTACCACTTACATCCTGCTCTTGCTCACATGCTTCTGCTACTGTGATCTTCTTAAAACACTCTAGCTCTTCTTGCTAGGATTTTTTTTTCTTCAAACAACTCTGTCTTTGCAAGTCTTATTTCTACACAGATATCACACCTCAGATATGTCTACATATAAAGCTATAATCTACATATATAGTCTACATATAAAGCTGCTTCTTCTGAAATGTTATTATTAATTTAGTTGTTTATCATTTTTCTTGGTCACTAGAAGTTTAACAAGAGCAGAGATTTATTTGTATAGGTCTGTTGTACTGTTCTTAAATAAGTTTTGGACATATAACAACTCATTAAATATTTATTAAATAAGTACAAGAGAGTCATAATATAGTAGGTAGAATATAATACTGTAAATTAAGAGTACATGGAAGATGTAAAGATGCTAAGGAAATTTGATAACTGTTACTCCTTTTATGTAACTACCAATTTTATCATTTGTCACTTTCCAACTGAAGTGAAAAAATTAATTTCACTAGAAACAGCAGTTGTCTAAAGAATATGGTGGTGCACGCCTGTAATTCCAATGGTTTGGGAGGCTGAGACAGGAGAATCACGAGTTCAAAACGAGCCTCAGAAACTTCAAGGTGCTAGGCAACTCAGTGAAACCCTGTCTCTAAATAAAATTCAAAATAGGGCTGAGGATGTGGCTCAGTGGTCGAGTACCGCTGAGTTCAATCCCCGATACCAAAAAAAAAAAAAAAAAT
>NW_025999900.1:31968832-32002145 GCF_001458135.2 Marmota marmota marmota | reverse complement strand
CCCAAAAAAAAAAAAAAATGTGCCCATAAATGGGTTACATATGGTATATCACATATCACAGCATTGTCATATATAAATCATTGATCAATTTAAAATATGGACATCCTTTGAGCCCTAAGAGGCTTATAAATTAACGTTTCTTTCTTCAAATAAAGAATGTAAATAATATGCATTAAAACTGTTGGGCACAATTTGTTAAAAATATATATACAAATTTCAAGCAGGACTGGAAGAATAACTATTCTAATAAAATGAACATTATTAACTGAGACTATAGTTAAATTGCACTCCTTAGTTTTCAATTTTATCATAAAAATGGTAGAATTCCAAAACTGTGATTTGTCAAATGGTTTATTTCAAATCGGTAATAAATCATCATGTTATTTCATAATTAAATATCCTTAAATTTATGAATTTTATTCATAAATTGCTTACTCTATTTCTGAAAAAAAAATTTCATTCAGTGGACCATTTTAGTTGCAGTGGACAGAAAAAGAATAGTAAAAATACCCACATGTACTACTTATTTAAATAAATGTGGACATTTCCAAACTCTTAATATTATCATAAATAAAAATACTGTTTTCTGGGCTGGGATTGTGGCTCAGTGGTAGAGCGCTTGCCTAGCATGCACGAGGCACTGGGTTCGATCCTCAGTACCACATAAATGTAAAATAAAAATATTGTGTCCACCTAAAACTAAAAAATAAATATTAAAAAAATACTATGTTCTCAAATAATAAATATCACAAATGATAATAGATACTAAAATTATGTTTTAGAAAAATATTTCCTTTAACGATTTTAACAATCAAAATTAAGTAAGATTTTTTCTTTACAATTCTAAATTCTAATGTCAAAACAGTCCCAAAGCCCAAAATCTTGATATTTGACTAATGTACAAATCCACGAAGATTAAATGAAAATTAAATAAAATAAGTGAGTTAGGTAGCAAAGCACCTCTCCAAAGTTACTTTTTATAAGTAATAATTATCCGAATATATAAAAATGATAAACCACAGAAAAAGAGTAAGTTGGTAAAACAACAAAACAAATATATAATAATTAATGATATCTTTACAAGAAAACTATAAATTCCCACTGTTCTTCCTGATGTAAGGACTAAAGACAACGTTTATTCCCAATTATATTAAGTCTATAAATTCCTTATCTAAATTCCTTTTGGGGTTGATTAAAGCACAAGTTAAGAACTTTACGTTTTCATATTAGTTGGCTCATTATGCTTTATTTTAGGATTCTATACAAAGAAATATGCAGAAATACAAATACTAATGGATAAAGAGTTAATGCATTATTTTAATACTGTAAACAACTTTAATTTTCAGCAACAGGTAATACTGAAATTGCAACACAATATTATGCAGCTTATGATATGCAGTAAAAAAAATAGTAATTTTCTGTAGGAATCATAATTTTTTATGAAAAGTAAAAGCAGAGAAAATTTCTGATTCAGAATATAAACAATTAAAACTTTATGAGTGTTTGTATTGGCATAACAGGTAAATTTCTTTACCACAGTTTTCTATACTTGAATTTTCTATAAATTAATATACTTAAAATTATAAAATGATGATATAAGAATTTTAAAATAAAGGTATTGTTATTATTTTTATCAATTAGACAATAGATGTCAGCTTATTTTACACCATTTCTTTTTACTAATAATCACTTCTTTTATCATTTTCATGCTGACAAATCATTTGAAATTTCACACATCTTGCTTTAGAAAATATATTACTGTAAAAGGTTTAAATTTAACTCTTCAGTTGTATTTGAAAATTAAAAATTTTCAAGTATAAAATGACACTGTTAAATTATATACTTTTTCATGCTTATACCAGATCAAATATTCTATGGTTCTATGGAGTTTCTTCACAAAGAAATATATATGTTCCAAACTGAACTAATTTTTAATATTTTAAATTTTTAAATGGGTAAATTGACATTCAAGAAAACATTTTTCCAACTGAGATTTTATTATTTTTATTTATCCCAAATGATTTACACCAGTCTTCTCATGTAAAATTGATATTTAAATATGCATTTAGATCTTATATTTAATCCAACGTAAGTACATAATATAGAAATTTAAAAATAATATATTGCCAATGCTCTTAAAAAGCAATCATATGAATTTTTTAGTTGTATTCATAAATAAAATAATCAGAACTCAATTCTGAATAAGATTCTTAAGATTACTGGGAGATATCACAAGCAATGGCAGAAGCGTATATCTAGACTAAGTAAGAAAACTCATCATTAGTAGTCAATAGTGTGCATTATAAAATAAGCAGAACAAATTAAGCATGTATAGAATATAACCACATAATAATCCTTCAAAAGGATTTTGGATTTGGTGTTTCAGTTCCTAGAGTGAGTGATGTCATGTAAGTTTGTTTAAAGAAAACTGGACCTATGTGAAAGTATTAGAATGAGCAAGATAAAATAACTGAAAGAAAATGAGGAGTCATAAATTAACTCCTGAAGTGATAAACAAATTAAAATTTATTTTCCTGATAGATTTTGCATTACTTTACTAGTAATGAATTTACATTACTCAAATTCTCTTCCTCTGGATTTTTTTTTAATGAATAAGGTCATATATTGGTAATATCATAAGATTCATCCTATGTTTAGGAAAAAAAAAACTATAACCTTGAGAGGTACAGATGATTGGCAGGAAAAGTAAATGTAGAAAAATGAATTTCCTAAAACCAGAAACAGAAAGGACAAGGCTTTTCCTGGTTTATATCTCTACCAGTATGATGTTGGAAAAAAAAGAAAAATTATAGTAAACAATATTTTCATAAATTGTTGAATTCATGGGGACAATTCTATTGATAGACACAGTTGATTCTCATTATTTAAGGTAGTTATGAACTATAAGGTTGCTGTATAACAGTGAATTAACAAAGACTGAACTCCTAGGAGAAACTCGGATTAAGGTTCTATAAGCCTCTGGTCACATTTTCTTTAACTATTAACATATAACCTTGTTTTATTTACATGTGATTCTACTTAAAGATAATTTATTTTATATTATTGACTTATTAGTGATATGAAATATTATTTAGTAATATTTAACTCATGACCAACTGCTCTGTAAGTCATGCCTACACGAAGCTCAACTAACATCTACATTTTCTCCATAAGGCATGTTAGTAAATTATTATTCCTACAGAAAATTACTATTTTTCTTTAGGAACACTAGGCAGCTCAGACAGCACCTCATGACTCTGCTTGGGGGATACTGTGAATAGCACCAAAATGTGAAAAAATAGCACCAAAATGTGAAAAATATGACAGTAAATAAAATGTAACAGGAATACATACTTAGAATTTGAGAGCTGAAACATGAAGGCAAAATTTTGACTTATTCAGTCTAAGCTAGGCAAGTATGATTATTTTATTTATGAATACAACTCAATACAATTTAGAAGAGATTTTCATATCTGCTCATGTCTACAAATGATTATGAAAGGATTCTTGAGTACTGACTTGAAGATTATAAATAAATTTTAACAAATGGACAAATTCTCAAATATAGGCTTCATGAATATTGAGGATCAACTGTATTTAGCAGAATGAGATTTACATGGAAATACTTATCAAAACAACTTTAACAATTGAGTTAAGTGAAAGTAGTCAAGTTAGTATAGGGTTCACCAAAATTTCCCTTATAAGAGGTCAAAAAGAAAACTTTAGGTTTTTCAGAATAAGGATCTCTTCTGAATTTTACTGAGGTCAGAAACATACTACTGGAACTATAGTCTGAACTTATAAAATACATTTGCCACAAATTTGTGTGGGAATGGAGATCTTATTTTAATGTTGGCAATATTGAAGTATATACCTATAATTCAAAAATTTAGCTTTTGAAATGATTTTACTGAAGTTTAAGTTGCCCAATAAGTGTTGTTTTGAAGTGAATTCATTGCAAACATTATCAAATGCACAGAAAAAGTTCATAACCATTTAGCATCAATAACGCTGTTTAGAAGTCAGATTCACTGTTCTCATTCAGAAAAATTTCAATCTTGATCTGGGCTCAAAAATGGTAACAAACTTTACCACTGCAAAATTATTGACCTGCTTTGTGCTAGGACAAATCAGGATATTTATCTTCTGTTTCTGATGAAAATTCATGAAACTATTAAGTTTATAAGACTGTATGAAACTTACTGTTGACATCACTTGTTCAAAAACATGATGGATTAAAAAAGTATATCCACAAAGTACTAAGTGAGTATATTACAATGAATACCCACATAAGCTGTCAACACCTCTAATCTTCACTAGCTTTGCAAATTTCTGCAATTACAAAAATCAGTGCATTCTGCATATACTTTTATCACCATCAATTACAACTCATCTTACTAGTTTCTACTTCAAGTTGTTTTTGATATTTTCTCAACTTCTTTGAAAATATTCTTACCTAGATGTTCCACAGAGACCATTCACAGTCATTTAATTTCTCAGCTACATTAATTCAATGAATAAATAATTTGGTATTAACTCCTTGGATAAAGTTTATTTTCTCTGGACAGGTTTTATTTAATTTATTCACCATTGGAAAATGGTGTTTCTTGCTTTTGGAAACGGCTTTTCTTCCTTGGCTAACAAATTAGTTATTCAAAAAATTACTGTGGTTGCTGCCTCAGTTCATTTTTTATTTGTAAATAAGACATTCCATTTAAGCTTTTTTTTTTTCCCCCGACCACTGCTTTCTTATGTGTTGAAACTGTTAAGATGAGTGCATAATCTGGTAATGTTAACATTTATTCTTTTAGTGCAATCATCCTATGACTGCATAACAACACAATGCTATGTCACCTAATTTGTAACAAAATAATTCACACTGCATGGTGCCTTAAAATCATAACATTAGAGGCTCACATTTCTCTTCTCGTTCTGACATGATGAATATGTACTGGTAATAAGAAATAAGTACAGTGCCATGGTACAGTAAACACTGCCGAATTATTATAGTGTTGGTGCAATTCGCAGTGCATTGAAAGGCAACATGAAGTGATGAGAGCACCATATGTGATATCTGCTGCAACTAAACTGCCATCACACTGCAAAAACAGACAACACAGCATACTGTGTTCTAATACATTTTCATTTATTGGCACTGAGAATTAAATTTCATATAATTTTCACATTCCTTGAAATGTCCTTTTTATTTTTTCAGTCAATTAAAGATTGTAAAACAATTCTTAGCTCATGGACTGTGCAAAATAAGACAGAAGGTCATACCTCTAGAAGCACTCTAGAACCTACCTATTACAGTTGACTAGTTGGATACAAAGGAAAACAACCTGTTTATAGAGGTTACTTGGAAATTAAGACCAGATACTTTTTGAATGTCAACTGTAAACCACAATGCAAAATGGCCTTCACTCTTATTTTTTGATGGTATCAGAGGGTTTTCTTATATACTCAGATGGATCAATAAAAATAACTCAAATGACATGTGCTATTAAAATTTTAATATTAATAATTAATTCAATAGCAATAGTACTAATGTCAATTCCACCAACATTAAAATGACATCATATATTTCATATCTGTCAAATCACAGGAAGATATAGAGAACCTTCTTCAATCAATTTACCAAAGCAGCCAACATGACCCAGTGCGCTGTAATTCATCTTCTGGAACAACAATGTCACAGAATATCTAATGAGTTTCTCAAGGTACATTATTCTTCCATGTGATATGTAAAGATATTCTCTTTAACATGGTTTTAAATATATAGTTGGTAGAGCTGATGACACAGAAGGAAATAATAAATCAAGTTAAAGGTTGAACATGGAGAAATCATTCTGAAACATAAAATAGAGAAATTTATCAATATTTTCCATGTAGGAATATTATAACCAGGATAATATACTAAAGATTATTTTATCAAAAAATACTTCCACTAAAATATAATTAATTGCAATTAGACCCATGTGTATTTGAAATTACAAAAGAAAATCATTTCTCATTTACATCTTGAGAAAGATAAAATATTTTCATAAATTAATATAAACAGAATTTCAGAGCGACATGTTCAAATGTTGAGGCCCAAGTCCGGCTTAATTAAAAAAACAAAAACAAAAACAACCTCAACTCTTACCAAAATATATGTGTCCAGTGCTATGTAATTAGAAAAACATCTGTCTGTTTTATATTAGCAATTATTGCACTCTTATAACCAGCCAACATATTTAGTTTTGAATGTCTCAGCTGCAAACAATAAAACAGACATGGCCAGTTCCTACAAGAGCTTATTTCTATAGGCAACAACATTGCCAACTTTTTTTCCATTTTTCACATAAAAACAAAGGTTCTTTAGGTTATTAACTGCCTTAAAACTCAAATGCTCCCCAAATTACTATATTTACAATGAATACAAATAATATTAAAGAAAAAAACAGTGATAATATTTATAAAAAACACTTGTCTTATACTTGGAATGACTGACTTAATTTATGTAACAGTTACATGTCTGGAAATTGTGACCTCACTAGAAAAATAAATCACATTACCCCATTATAGTATCTTCCAACTTAAAGAAATCCACAGTCTCTCCTTTATTAAAGACAGTTATATAAGCTGCCACTGTAATAACTTCACATATACATTACTAGATTAACACACACTAGGAAACCTTTAATATTCAACTGGTTGAAAAGCTCTCTTTGAGAGGTCATTATATTCCTTGATAAGTCTATTGGCCTTCCTGACTCTCTTCAATGTCTCCCACATTGTTTCTCCAACACTTTCTCTGCTCTTTAGCTCAGAAAGAAAAAAAGTTTAATATATCTTACTTGTATTATGAACGACAATACAAATTATTTTAATGTGAGATTCTAAAATCCAAAAGTTTCTTATGAGCTTTAAATTATAAGATGAAATTCTTTCCACCTTGTAGTTTTAGTTTAGGTTATATTATATATTGAAATAATACAAAATTCTTCCAACTTTTATTGTTTATTAAGTGGAAGTTAATACACAAGTTTGCCAAATTTTGCAAATTTATTATGTACTCAATGTTAATTCTGCCAAAATGTTCAAAAAAGATCCATTAAAATCTTTTGGCAATATAAATTAAGTCAACATAAATATGATAAGTAAATGTAATTTGTATTTGTGATGTGGGAATACATTTTTAACTCTGCAAACTGGGTGGGATTTAATGATGACTAACAGTTCTGGTTTTCATCATTTACTAAATTCCAAAAGCATAACAAATTTGGATCAGTTGCTTTCCTGAGTATTTAGTCATTCTCACAATTTCAAAGCTAGCATTGCTTGGGAACCTGTATAAACAATTCATGGTTTTTCAAAGAAGGAAATAAAAAACTCATTGCTATACTTTTTAAGCTGAGAGAATGATAAAACTGGACCAACCACCATACATTTATTTAAAAGCTCTAACATGCTTTAAAAATTCTTTAAAAATTAAAAAATAATTTTAGTACTTAAATTTATTATATATTAATATTAGAAAGTATTACACCCATGATAAGTATAAGAACCATATAGAGGAGTTACTGTTATATTCTTTTGTAATCAGCAATACTATAACCGAAATCAACATTAACACATGGTGAAATTGTTTTCAACTGCATGTTTAAGTTTTGCCCTGAACTTATAATCAAGGGAATAAGAATTCAAATAAATTTTAATTATTTTTTCAACAAAACTTGCCATCTTTAAGTGATCTAAAATAACTTATGAAAAAATGTACTTTTACAAAAATGTATACTTGTAAATACACCACAGACCACAAAAATTGGGCTGGGTTTGTAGCTCAGTGGTTGAGCGTTTGCCTCACATGCATCAGACACTGGATGTGATCCTCAGCACCATATAAAAAAATAAATAAAATACAATAAAGATATTGTGTCCATGCACCACTAAATTTTTTTTAAAAAACATATAAAAATCATCTAAAAGCAAGTACATCAAATGTATAATAGTTATCTTTGGGAAAAGATTGAGGGATAGGTAAAAAGGTTACTTTCACTGTTTATTCTTCACCTACATCTTTTGAATTTTCCAAAAATACTTGTAAACTACCAATACTATTCAAAGAAATGACTAAGAAGATTTTCAAAACAATGTTTTCTAGTACTTATTTATTGGTACCCATTATAAAGAAAATAGGAGATATATCATTGGTATATTTTTTAAGCTGAGATGATTATAAAACTAGACCAACCATATATTTTATTTAAAAGCTCTACCACTCTAAGAATTCTTTTAAAATGAAAAAATAATTTTAGGACTTAAAACTAGATGACCTAGTCCCAGTCTCTAGAGAAATGAACATTATGGCTGCATTCAGGATCCATGTGGATGCCCATGGGAAAGAGCCCTTTGAGAATGCATAGTTAAGAATGCATTTTGGGTTCTAAATATGCTAATTTTTTAAAAGTATATTTCCTATCTAAGTAAAATATTAAATTATGAAGTTGAAAAGAAGGAAGAATTCAGACTTGCTATAAAAATCCTACTAAATTAATCTTCTTTATACTATTCCTCTCATATCTACCCTTAGAAAACCAGAATTATGAAACTTTTGGGTAGTTCAAAGCTGGGCAGTGGGAGGTGGGGGTGGAGAACTCTTAACTGTATATTCTCTTACTATCAGTTATGTTTGTTAAATTTAGATAGTTATAAAAAAGAAATTGCTGAGTCACCTAAGAGTCTGGTTCAGAACACATGGTGTGAGTAAAACAGGGAAGATTAGAAAAAGGGTGAGATAACTGTTGCAGGGACTGATTATGCTACAGCACAAAACACATGGCTATGAAGGAGAACTACAACACTGGCTATGGTTTCAACACCAATACACTAAGAGTGAGGCAAGGAAACATTAACCTCTCTCAGCTCTTATCCAGAGTGCCAATATAACCCAGATTATAGACCAATGTAAACCTGACTACTGAAAAATGAAGAATCATAACCTAATGACCCTCCAAACTTTCCCAAAAGCTGCTGACTCCAGGAGTGAATATTTGTTTCCAGAACACAAAGATGATGATTTTCTGTAGCCCAATGCTATTATGTATGATACCCTGAATTTTTTTTCTCTGCTGCTTAAAGGAAGACACTCTTTTTTTTTTTAATGTTTTGCATGGATTAAAACTGTATTTAAATTCTCTAGCCCAAATAGTGCTGAAAAAATGGCCCTATACTTCCTGCTGGTGAGTTGAAGTGGGTATGGGTGATTCTAAGTACTTCTTGCTGCACTTGGATTAATGGCATAACTTGCTTCCATCTGGAAGCAAGTTCTTACTAAAATATATCCACCATGTGGCACTTGTTTCTGCTACTTTAAGGCCTTATTTATTCTCAAGCCAATAAATACAATAGAGTTTTCCCCTGAAGTGAATATGCTCTTAAAAGAACTGTTAGCTGAATATGTAAAGGGCCATAGGTTGGAGTTTTGGGGAAGCCAGCTACATTATGATGTCAGTTATGAACATATAGGCAACATAGACATGTCTTTAAATGCAGCTAATCTGCATCTTAGCAGAATGCTTCCTGGTCTTTCCTGAACATGAGAGAATGGGACACTATCATTCTCATAATCTCCCAGGCTCTAATGAGGTATGAAGCTTCCGGCTTCCCTTTGCCTTGCCCTTTCAACCCCTCAGGGTCCACCTGCAGACTATAAAAGCATTTAGTTGTGGTCTAGAATCAGCTCCTCAGAAAGGGGTTATCCCATAACTCACACTACTGTTCTCTTTAGCCTCTTTTGTTTTCATGTTGCCTTTTCAGTGTAGGGAGATCGTTAGCTTTTCTTCCTTTTGCTACCTTTCTAAGTAATAAAATAAATCAAAATCTGGCTTATTTTATCTCTACTGGGTCACTGTGTCAGGCAGCCTGTCTATGTCTCCCTGCTTGAATGCTTGAAAATTTAAATCAGATTATGGTATATTCATACATTCTAAAATAATATGCAGCAGTATAAATGAATTAATGTATCAACATGGAAAAATTTATCAGATATTGTTTAGAGAAAAAAGTAAAATATATTCACTTAGGGTAATTAATTCTACAAAGGTGTATACATGTGTATATGTATGTGTATGTGTACAAATCAGTATAAATATACAAAAATCGGGCTGGGTTTGTAGCTCAGTGGTTGAGAGCTTGCCTTACATACATGAGGCACTGGGTTAAATCCTCAGCATCACATTAAAAAAATAAATAAAATACGACAAAGATATTGTGTCCATAAACAACTAAATTTAAAAAAAAAAACATATAAAAATCATCTAAAAGCAAATACATCAAATTTATAATAGTTATCTCTGGAAAATGATTGAGGGATAAGTAAAAAGGTTACTTTCACTGTTTATTCTTCACCTGTATCTTTTGAATTTTCCAAAAATACTTGTAAATTACCAATACTATTCAAAGAAATGGCTAACAAGATTTTCAAAACAATGTTTTCTAGTGCTTATTTATTGGTACCCATTATGGATTATGTTCTCTAGGTTTGTGTTTAGCAGGGGAGGGAGGAGTTAGGAAAAAAACAACATAAAAATTAATATCACTACTTCATACAGGTATTATTCTTTCTAAATTTTATCAAGGCAAGAATCCTAAAAGTTATAATAACATTAACAATAAGAATAATAACCAACACCAACATTTACCGAATATCTTGTTGGTTACAAGTACATGAATAAGGTATTAATATGTACAAATTTGGCCTAGGAACATAGCTCAGTTGGTAGAGTGTTTGCCTCACAAGCACAAAGTCCTGGGTTAAATCCCCAGCATGTACAAAAAAAAAAAAAAAAAAAAAAAAAAAGTACAAATTCATTCCAGAACGAACATTAGCAACCTATAACTAAACCTACTACTAAATAGGAAATTCACTATTTTACAAAAGCATCTTTTTATTTGTTGTATAGGGATAGAATAGCATTTCTTACACAAACCAACACAAATCTAAATAAACCAATTTACTCTTTCCTCTATAATTGGAACCCTTCAAAAGTGTAACAAAAACTATTTCAGAATTTTCTTAAACATTTATAAATCAAATTTGTCTTCCCACTCAATTAACTCAAAATGAATTACAGATCTAATCATAAAAATGAAATTATAAAGCTTCAAGAAAATTTCACATTTGCAAAACTTTCTGAGACATGAAAAGTAAGAAACAAAAGAAAAAGCTATTTCTGGTTTTGGAAGGACACACAAAGTGAATGAAAAAGCAAGCTAAATATGGGCTAAAATATCCCAGCACATCTATCTGACAAAGACTTGCATTCTGAGTCTCAAAGAACTCTTGTAACACAAAAATAAGAAAATGAACAACCCAATAAACATGGGCAAAAGATTTAAAATGCTGACAAAATAAAACACAACAATGGTCAACAAACACATGAAAACCCATTATGAAAATAAAAATTAAAACTGCAATGAGATATAATTTCACACCAATAACAGCAGCTAAAATTTGAACAACACCAACATATCACCAAGTACCAGTGAGGATGCAGATTAAGTGAATATTAATGAACTGAGGGTAGAATACAAAATGACATAATCCCCTTGGAAAATAATCTGATGATTTTTCACAAAAGTAGGGTGTTCCATATGACCCAGATGTTCTATTACTATTAACCCATGAAAATAAAAACATAACTCCGTAAAAGGATTTTTACTCAAATGTTCATATTAATTTTAGTCCGATAGTGAACAACCAGAAGCAAATGTTCATTGAAAGGAAAAATGGGTCAACAAATTGTATACCTAGACAAAAGTACTTATCAACAACAAAAAGGTATAAATTATACATGCAAAGTGAGGATGAATCTCAGAAATATTATGCAGAACAAAATAAATAAGACAAAAGGCTACATAATGCATGACTCTATTCAAATGCACTTCTAAAAAAAATGAAATTTACAGTGACAAAAAGCAGATCAGCAATTTCCTATACCAGGAGCGAGTGAAGGAGGATGGAGTAGAGTGGGACTAGTGAATGGAACGGCAAGGGGCACAATGAAATATTTTACCATGATAGATATATATCATATCTTGAATGTGGTAGTAATGACATGGGCTTAGTCTACTCATGTAAGACAGGTGGGCAAATACTGCATAAAAATGTTTTAGAAGGTCTTTATAACTATTCAGAGATGGGGATATTTCATTTTCATATTTATATCTTATCTTTCTAGCATACATTTCCTGAAAAACTACTTTGAATAAATTGTAAACATTTATCAAAATTCTAACCCCACTTTATTTATTTCATTTTTTCAGATAAAGATTTAATTTACAAATTATTTAAAAACCTATGAATTTTTTAGATCTTCCTTCCTGCTATATGGTTCAAAAAATCTTTATTAGATGTCTATTTCTTCTTTCCTAATGGCAGAGTATATCACCTATATGTTGCTTTGGTTTTCTAAAAAAAATATATGAGATCCTGACAGTGATTTTCCAATTTCAAATTTTCATATTAATGGCATTCTAACTGGAATATGAGCCTTTCAAATGAAATTATCACTATAGTGTCTGAAATAGAAATATGGAAAACATTTCTTTCAATCCCAAGGATGGTGGACATTATCTTGACTTCTCGCTAACCTCCCACATGCAACAAGTAAGCAAATCTTTGGTGAATCTATTTCTTTATTATTTATGCTTCTTTTACGATAATGAAATGGTTAACCTGTTTCCAGTATTAACTACTACCACTGCCTTCAATAGAGTCCTATCTACTGCCATTGGCATCGTATTTTAAACACATGAATCTGTGAAGATAAACCCAGAATAAATGTAATGACTATCTAGAGAAAAATTTATAAATTCAAGAAGAATCTATACCACATCTTTTAATTCCAATTCATTACTCCTTCCTGGCCAATACCTAAACCATCTTGCTTGAGGTTGTCTTAATTCTTCAGGTATTCAACCATTTTCTGATGCCTGTAGTCATGATGAAATACTTATCAGAAGTTCTGCTTAGGTATTATTTCCTTCTTTGCTATTTCTTCTGTCTCGTGCACCCCCCACCCCAGAAAAATTAACTTTCCTCTCACTAGTATATGTTTCCTATGATTAAACAGTCAAAGTCTTTTTTTTTTCAGTACCAGGAATTGAACTCAGGGGCACTCAACCACTGAGCCACATCCCCAGCCCTATTTTTTTGTATTTTATTTAGAGACAGGGTCTCACTGAGTTGTTTTTACACCTCACTGATTAAATAGTCTATATTCTTTACCTTTGCAAGTATGGTACCTAGCATGATGCTTAACACATAGCAGGGATGCAACAAATGTTCCCTTAAAAATCTAAAATAAATGATCAACTCTCAGGCAACTATATAAATTACCAAAATTAACTCTAAGAAATATTAAGCAACCAAGATACTAAAAATCCTGTCAAATAATTATATAATTATAATGATTCAAATAATCTTCGAGTTCAGTCTGTCTTATGTGCTGTTTCAACAGAGATAATTATCATGTTATACAAACTATTCCAGTTTATATAAACAGAATGCCTTTAACTTTATTTTATTACTAAGTAGCCTAACTCTGATATTAAAAAGGAAAACAAAGTCACATCCAAATGTAATTATGCATAAATAAGTTTCATATAAAAGTTAAAAATAACAAATACTGATGAATGAGATCCAGCAGCATATTATAAAACTAATGTAATCACATACAGCTTTTTCCAAAAATGGAAGTGTAAGTTAATATTGATAATGCAATAATGCATAAACATAACCAAAATACGTCAAAGAGGAGATCTGCTAATGAACAATAAGAAAATTACTTCACTATTATTAGAAAAAAAAAGGCTATCCTAAATAACAAATATAATGTAAACAAAACATTTTGGTTATTTACATTAAAAATGAAAGAAGCAAAAATATATTAAACAAAAAAATATTATATACATGAAACAGAAATAAGAATATAAAGTTACTATCATAAAATGGAGAAAAATTATAATTACTTACAAAATTTTAACTGGGTAGAAAACAAAAATCAATCAGAGTTAATATAAATATTTGTTCAATAAAACAGAAGTAAAATAGTGCAAAATCATTAATTTTCCACACATGGTATGTTGAATAAAAGCCCTTCAAATGATATCTATGTACTAGTCCCTAGAACCTGTGAATAATACCTTTTTTGTAAAAGAGACTTATAGATAGATGTGATCAAATCTAAGGACTTTAAAATGGGGAGATTATCCTGGATTATCTGAATCAACCCTAACCATAATTAAAAGGGTCTCTTTAAGAAGGAGGCAAGAAGGTCAAATGAAGAAGTAGAAGATGTGAGGAAAAAAGCAAGAGAAGTTTAGTATGCTTCAAAAAAGGGATCAAGGAGCCAAGAAAAGCAAGTAGTCCCTAGAAGCTAGAAAAGGCAAAGAAAGAGAGGTCTCCAAAACAAACTAGCTTTGTCAACACCTTTATGGCAGCACAGTGAGACTGATTTTGGAATTCTGGCCTCCAGAATTAGATGGTACCATACCAGGAAAGTTATTTCAACCACAGACATGAAACAGGAAAAAAAAAAAGGAGAAAAGATGATAAATTTGAATATATAAAAATTTAAATTTTCTATCCAAGAAAAAAAAACACTAATACTTTTTCATAAAATTTAATTTAGGATTTGGGAACATATGGAAAGGCATGGGCCAACTTTTTAAAAGCCCATAATATTAAAAACTGTAGTATTTGATGACAAGCACATGCACTTGTGCACTAAGAATGTACTGATTTAAATTTTCTGAAGTGTAAAGGGCAATGAATATTCAAATGTCTTAAAATACTTCACATATTCCTATGACCAAACAAAACCACTATTTTACACTTAGGAATTTATCATAATGGAACTATCATAAATGAACATAAAGCCTTAAGCAATAATATAAACTTTATTTATATCATCATAAAAAGACTAAAACAAATACACAATAAGAAACTGATACATGATAACAAATGCATAAAATGGGATATTCTGTAGAAATTATAAAAATCATGTTTGTGAGAAAGGAAGAATCTAAATTGTCTAAACATACACATGATCCAATATTAAGTGGAAAAAAGATAACATGCTCTCTGTAGTATGATCTCTATTTTTCAAATAAATGTAATAAGATTGAAAGAAAACAAAAAAAAAATAAATTTATGACAGCTGTTTTTATCTTCACATAATTATTCTAATTCATGAAAATAAATCATAATTTTATATTCAGAAATATTTTGAGTAGAATACAAGTAAATGAAAGATCTCAAAATGAAAGGGTTTTTTTACTTTTAAAAGTAATTTAAAAAGTCATATGAGAAAATAGCTTTACTGATTTGACAAGTGAAAATGTAAAATTCTGAGAGGGGGAAAAGGGTGTTATGTTAGGAATTTGGGAATAGCTCCTGTAAGTAGGCAACACTGAACTAAAATATGAAAAGATGAGACTTCACTCCCAGTCATCAGTGAAGATTTGGAGGAAAAGGGATCCAGAAATGGAGCATCAGTACAAGGAACATGGGGTAAGACAAAGGTCACTTACTTGAGAAGTAGCCAGTGTCTATAGCACAAAAGTCACAAAGACATTAACATAAAATGGAATTGCAAAGTGTCAAGGCCAAATCATGCTGGGGTTTCCAGGCCATTTTAGGAAGTTAATATGACTTTTTAAATTAATAAGGAAAACACTCATAATTTCAAAACGATTAAGACTAGAAACAAACCACAATAAAGAAACATACTTAGTCAATAAATGCATTAAATTATTAATATAGCTAGTAATAAAGATAACCAAATGAAAATAACAGGTACATTTCAAATCATTATTTACATTCAGTGGCACTGAGATGAGAAAATAACAGAAAACTAATATGATCTGTGGTGGCAAAAATGAGGAATAACTAAATCCAAAATAGAGATGTGGGCTGAGGTTGTGGCTCAGTGGTAGACCACTTGCCTAGCATGCGTGAGGCACTGGGTTCAATTCTTAGCAGCGCATATGAGTAAATTAATAAAATAAATGTCCATCAACAACTAAAAAATATTTTTAAAAATATGCAGTTTTTAAAATTGTGACATTTTCACCAATGAAAAAAAGTACATGTTCATTTAATTACATTTTTAAAAATATTTACTACATCTAATATTGTTTATTATTTCATTTCTAATGCATTCACAAATTCTAACAGTACTCCTTCAAAATAATATCTCATCACTTCTACTACTAAATGTCCTACACCAATACCATAATTTCTCACTGAACTACTGCAATTATGATCCTAATTATGATTACTGCATTTGGCCCTCATGCCTTTCCCTTGTTCCTTTTCCAGACATTAGGTAGTTATTTCTTCAGTGCTAATCAGTTCACTAATAATACTAATTGATTGGCATTGTCTTCACATTTTAAAAGTAAAATTTTAACTCCTTACTACAGGACATTTGGTCTCACACCTGCATTATATCAATGACTTCATTTCCTGCCGTAATCTTTTCCCAAAGATACTCAGTCCACACAGGATTTCTTTCTTTTCTGTGAACATGTTGAACTCTTTCTGTTCCAGACATTTGCCTTACTATTCCTGATATGTGAAATGTGATTTTCTTCCTCTTTTAGATCTCAAGTCAAATGTTTCCTCTTTCTTTTAAATCTTTAAGAGATCAACTTAAATGCTCCTTCTTTGAAGATGTTTTCTCTTACTATCCTAGCTACCCCCCAACTCATTTAATTCCATGACCTTGTTTCTTTTTTGGGGGGGAGAGAGATATTGGGGACTGAACCTAAGGGCACTTTACCAGTAAGCTACAATCCCATTCCTTTTTATTTTTATTTTTAGACAGAGTCTTGCTAACTTGCTGAGGGTCTAGCTAAATGGTTGAGGTTGGCCTTGTACTTGTGATACTCCTGCCTCAGTCTCCCAAGTTGCTGGGATTACTGGCATATATGATCATGCCCAGCTCATTCCTTATTTCTTACACAGTATTTATGCTTATCTAAAATTGCTGATTACTAGTGTTATGTGTTTGTGTTCCTCTTCTCTTACAAGAATATAAGCTCCATGATAGCAGAGACTTTCAGTACCCTAAGCATGTAGGACAATTCATGGTACATAGTAAGACTAAATAAACAGTTAATGAATGAATAAATAAATGATGATAATAAAGCATTATACAAATAAGAATGTAAGTTATAGTGACTTTATTAAATTCTATATAAACTGTGAATACAAAAATATGAAAGAAACATACAAGAACATTAAATAGAAACTAATCTGGAAAAGATGAAAAATGTAGTTTTCAAATTTTATTTTTAAATAAAGAAATACTAGGGCTGGGGTTGTGGCTCAGCAATAGAGTGCTTGCCTTGCACGTGCGAGACCCTGAGTTCGAGCCTCAGCACCACATAAAAACAAATAAGTGAAATAAAGGTATTGTATCCAACTACAACTAAAAAATAAACATTTTAAAAAAAGAAATATTAAACTGAAAAAGTCATCTTTTTAAAAAAAATTGGAAGATTAGAATACAAAAATTAACTTATGAAATTAAGACATCATATGTACACATAACATATATGTATACAGATAAATGATAATAGATGTAAAAGATATAATAAAGAGCAGAGTAAAAATCAAGTTATACATTAATCAAAATATGGGAAGTTATAGAGCAAAAAATTTTTTAAGAGAAATATATTTAAAATGTCATCTTATTTCTATACAACCTAATAAACATGCAAAGAATTCTACTAAAGCTCTAAAAACAAGGATAAGTACATACTCAAGAGTCAATCTCATCTGAATGATAGTACTTTCATAATAAAAAGGTTCAAAAACCAGTCATTATCTTTAAAGACTAAAGAGACAGAAAAAGGAAAAAAATTATAAAGTTCAAATACAGAAAGTACTAAAAGAGCCTCCAGCAGAGCTATTCTTCGTAGGAAGTCATTGCATCCTTAATGAATTAGATCCACAGTGGGACTAGAGTTGGGTATAAGCCTTTTGCAATATTTTAAAAGAAACTTGTTTTCTATTTGTAGTATATCTCTAAAAGAGCTAGAAAGAGACTAATGCAAAGAAGCCTAACCCGTTAGAAGCCTTTTGCCAAAATTATTTTTAAAATGGTAACAAAAATAAAGATTTATAGCAAGAGCCTACAAATCAGCATATACCAGCATGTAGTTGGTAAAATTTGTTTTCAAATAATTAGTACTAAGCCAAATATTCTTAATGGATTATTATTATTATTATTATTCAAGATACTTCCTTTGTGGTAATAACATTAATAAATCATCAAGTTAGAATAATGTGTGATTAATTTTAAATTGTGGCACACATTTGAATTTTTAGCAATCTAATATTTTTAAGACCTAAATACCAGCAATCTGATAGTTAAATAAACTTAAAAAAAGTTTATAAGAATATCATCCATGAAAAGCACAAATATGAGTAATATGTAGATTCTACAAAGGAGCATGAAATCTAAAAAGAAAGATGTAATGTACATTAATCCAGTTTTAAGAACTTATCACTTTTAGTGATAACATAATAAACTAGGGAATGGAACAGAATAATGCATACTGATCCTAAAGGCAAACTAATTGGGATCCAGAAATAAATGGGATATTTAAATCAAAGAAATAGGAAGGTGATTTTTGCTTGTTTGTTTGTTTGTGCTTATATGTGAATATAAGTTACAAATTACCTGGTAAAGCCTTAAGCAAGAATGACGTCTATCAGGAAACAGAAGAAGAGTGGGGAAACTACTGATTATGGTTTGGTTTAAGATAAGCAGAATTGCACAGTAGTGGGACTACGTGAAATTGGAGTTTAAGAGAGAATCTTAGAAAAGAAAGATCAAATGATAACTAATTCCAGATTATTTTCCACTTTTCTCTGTGACAGGAGAAAGGTCATTTTGCATAGGAACATTAGCTAGGATTAAGCATAAACCTACTCATTTTTTTGAAGAATTTTAGAGTTGACCACTTATTTAATTTTAAAAATTTTACTTGACCCACTAAAATGTTCCAGAAAATATCTTAACTGAAAAACTGAATGAACCATTAAAAAGGAAGAAAAAAAACTCAGAGTTAAAAACTGAAATAGTTAAAACTGAAATATATATCAGGTAGTATACTTTGGGAGATTATATTTTTCATCATTACTTTTCTTATTTGATAAATGATGGCTATACATATTAGATGTATTTTCCTATCTTCTGATTTCCCTAATATATGCAGAAAAACAGAATTCTGACCTTCCTAATATCAAATTTTCATTCCTACACAAAACATTTTTAAAAATGTATTTTTATATAAAGCAAATTCCTTTGAATTCCTGCAATGTCTGTGCTAAGGAAAAAAATCACAGGAACAAAGTGTTTCTTGGTAATTAAAATTGAAAATCACGAGGCCATATTTTAATTTGTTTCCTGTTATGAAAAAATCTAACACAAAAGTTTACTGGCTTATGAAATACAATGATGTGAAAGTAATTATATATGTTGTAACTCTTGGGATCTACTATTTGAAATTCAGATTATCCTGAGACCTGTCATATGTATCATTCAATCACCAGGGTCTCAAATTAGTAAGTGCTAATGCGTAAAATTATCATATATTAAATATGAAAATATTGTCAGCCATCAGTGAACATTAAAAAGTAAGGTAAAAATTTCTCTTTAAAAAACAAAACAAAACATGTTTCCAACAACATGGAAAAAAGGAACAAAAAAATAAAAAAGATTGCTGGGATTTTTTTTGGCATATAGATTTATTTTGTTTCAAACCTTAACAATGCAAATTTGAGGGGAAAGGATTTTATCCCTGCTTGGTATATTACAGATACTCATTTGGAAAAAGAAGTTTTAAACATATAGGAAATTTTTCCATTATCACTACTTTAATGCTACTGCATTTTCTTCATTATCTAATTTTTGTGTATTTGTTGAATATATATATAATATAGTATATATGAAGAAAATATCTTCAAAATTCATTTAAGGCACTTTCTTTGTGGTAATAACATAGATAAATCATCAAGTTAGAATAATATGTGATTAATTTTAAATTATGGCACTGATTTGAGTTTTAGCAATCTCAAACTGATTCTGTTTGAGATTGCTAAAACTCATTTTGGTATTCTGTTGAGGAACAGCAGACATTTAGACCTGCCTTACCAATCAAAGCAATTTAATTCTATTTTATCTACTTTTTCAGGGTGCTAAAATCGGACCCACAAACATGAGCTAGGTAAGTGCTCTACTACTGAGCTACACCCTCAGCCCAAGGTAATTTTATTTATCATCCAAAACAGCAACAAATAAAGTCTGTCTGAAACATTTAATCACAAATATAATTTCACTTTAGTTTTCTATTATAATACTGTTGTCTCATAAATAACCCTCTTGGTAACCAACACCTTTTTACCATTTCAGGCCACCTCTAGAAGTAAAGTCTAAAACTCTGAAGAACCTAAAAATGAAGAAAAGAAAAACTCTCACAGTAGATAAATAATTGTGATGTTTTGTTTTTGCTTCTGTCCAAGTTACTTAGAATACTTAATCCCATAGTTGTCATAGTTGACTACATCAATTGAAATAATAAAAAAGAGAGAAATAAAGAAATTCTGAGGAAAATGCAAGAAAATCAACTAAGTCAAAACCAGAATTAAAACTTAAAGTAAACTTACCTAAAAACGAGTAAAGAGCAATACTATTGGGAAACAAGTAACAGAGGCACAAATAAACAAATTCTTACTCCTCCAATTTTTTTTGGAACAAAGAATGAAATAAACAAGTATACCAAATTATTAATTACTCAGTAATTTTACAAAATTCAATCTCAGATTTCTGAAGAGATTAATCGGCAACAAAATGGACTAAACCCATAATGGGGACTAGGACTAGGCAGTAAAGGGTTACCCAATAAATAAGTCAGCAGCTATCTCAAAAATAATCACAATCTGATCAGGTAGAAATGCATACAAGTTAATATAATAACATTTAAAGTATTCATAAGAACACAGTAGAGGGAAGAATTTATTCTAACTGCCCTGACCACTATACTACCTAACTTGGGCATTGAAGACTGAGTAGGATTTTTCACAGGGGGGAAAAAAAAGTTAAAAAGGACATTTTAAATGACAACACAGCATAGGACAAGGCATGGAATTATAGAAATAGATGAACATTCATAGAACATCAACCAGCCCATTATGATTTAAATGCAGGGGAGTGGTGATATAAAGCATATTACAATGGAAATTTTCCTGTTGTTTCAGTTTCAGCTAAGGACTCAAAGCTGAGATCAATAGGTTTCAAGTAGTAAAACTGAAGTGACAGATCACATATGCTAAGCTTGATAAGACTGTGCCCCAAAATTTCTCAGGAAATATTCAATTCACCAACACAGAAAAAAAAAAATAAGCATATAATGGAAAAGAGCTTTTACAGATTTTTGAGAAAAGAAACAGAACAATTATTCACTCTACAAATGGTCCTAGAATATAGGACACTCAAGACCCAGGTACCTGATTAGGGTAAAGAAAAAAGAAAAGGAGAGGGAGAAAGGGAAAGAGATAGAAAGAGAGAGACAGAGATTAATTCCAAAAGCAAGAGGGAAAGATAGCCTTCATCTATACCGCCTTAGAAATGGCCAATACTTTCAAATAAATGTATCACCTCAGCTAGGCATGGTTGACGCACATGTGTAATCCCAGCTACCTGGGATGCAAAGACAGAAGGATCACGTTGAGCCCTGGCGTTCAAGACTGGTCTTGGTAACACAGTGAGACCTTTGCTTAAAAAAAATTTAAAAATTTAAAAATATGTGTGTGTGTATGTTCACATGAGTGCACCCATGTGCATGAGCCATTTTAAAAGAAATTTACTTAGAAGACTGCAAAAAGAACAAGGTAACTACAGAAGAAAATAAGTCAGAGGTAGACTAGAAAGTCATAGACAAAAGAGGGCATTCAAAAAAAAAAAAAATCAACCACACACAAAAATAGTATCAACCACATTATACATTACAACAACTAATTACACCTATGTCATTTCCAGACATTAGGAGTCTGACAAATCCTGACTACCGGGAGTATGACCTATTTAGATTTCCAATATACATTTACTACCAACTAGCTCTTTCCTACATCTATTTCTCAAACTTTGGAAGACCCAGAAGTAGCATTTGGAGGACCCAGAAGTAGCACAGTGAAGAGACAGAAAAAAATGAGGTAAAAAAATTAATGGAGAAGTATACTAATTGGCCATGTTCTATACATTTTGCCATTCAGCCTTTTAAGCCTGCTTTGAGCAAGGATAATGTACGAGAGAAATTTTGAGTTAGAATTTCAAATTTTAACTTATTGGCCTTTTTATCCAAAAATTAAGTCTGTTTTTAAATATCAGAGAGTGACAAAAAAAAGGAATAAGAAAGAACAAGAGAAGACAGATAACATATAGGCAAGAGCAAAAACATGCAACAGAAGAACAAGGGCAAGAACTGAGAAGAGATAAAGTCAATTGAACAGTATTTTATCAAGAAAAAAAAACTAATAATATTCAGAATGGAATTGCAGGTACAGTGATAGGAAAAAATAAGTAAACTTTTGCTTATAGCCTTAGGCAGTCCATTTCTTAAAAAAAAAACTATTGTAGTAACTGGTGGCAAAAATAGACTGTAGACAGTCAATTTTGATATGATTATTACAGGGTCTGAAACCTCTCTTTTCAATACATAAGAATGAAAGTTGCTTTTTACAAAGGCATAATATCATACAACTATATATGTTGTGAATTTACTTACAGGGAGCTTACATCTACTTATAAAATATTCACTTACTTCCTGAGTTGCAGAAAGAATTTTAAGTATTGGCAAGGTTAAAGAAAACAGACTCCATCCTCTGTCAGTTTATATTTAATAAAGTAAAAAGGCAAATACCAAGGCAGGTACATTACATGTGGTAATTGCTAGAATAGGAATAAACAGGATCGTATGAAAGTTCATCTAACAAAATATTTAGGGAAGAAAGAAGGGGTTGAAAACATTACAGTGAAGGAGAAATCTATAATGAGGCCTGAGGGATGAGGTTGAGCTAGAGGATAGGTGTCTACAGATAAAGGGAATTATAAATAATTTAAAAGAAAGATAAAGGTAGACAAAAGTCCAAAAAAGTATGATATATTTAAGAACTAGCAAGACTTCAGTAAAAATTAACCAATATAAGCAGTTTGAAAGGAAAGAATAAGCCTGAAGATATAAGAAGGACCAGACCACATGCCAGGACAGGGCATTTGGATTTTGTCCTGCAAAAAAGGGCCACTAACAGGTCTTGGAAACATTCATTTCTTCATATATTACACATCTAGTGTATGCTAAGCACTCTTTCAGATATGTTTTATTGTTTTTTCCTCACAACAACCCTGTGAGGTAGGTGTAAAAATTCTCAATTAACAGTTTTTTTTTTTTCCTTTTTAAACCTTGAAGTTGTTAAGCAATTTACACTTGAATAAATAGCTACAAATGGCAATCAGGATTCCAAACTACACTACAGAAAATACATTAGAAAGATGATACACACATATATATACACACACACACATTTATCCACAAGACACACAGCAATTTCCGTGTTTAAGGAAATATTAACGCAATAAATGCTTAAAACTATATTAAAGATTATGAGGTTTATGACATCAATAGTTCTTGTGCGAACTTATATATTTACACTTTTCAACTAATTCAATTTATGTTGAAAAGTGCAAAATTCATAAATATAAGCAGAAATTATTTGATATGTAAATTAAGAGTTTGCAAGACTGATATGAGTAGAATTTTGCTACTTTTATCTGCCTAAGATTATAAGGGACAAAAAAAACAGAAAACAAAAAATTTCACATTTATTTCTAAAAACTTAAATTAAAATTCTATGTATTATTCAATGAATATAAATTATATTTTCTGTGGTAAGAAAGTGAAATACTAAAGGTTTATTAAATAAAGTGTTTAAAATATTAACCATTTTAGTATAAAAATAACTGCCCATGTAATATATTATTGCAAAATCATTTATCTATTATTGATTTAAAAATTTGCAGATTTAATGAGATGTTTAATCTCAATATCATATCACAATAATTTGTTCAAAAAAACTGATGAAAATATTTTTTAATATCTGTTTGGGTTGGATATAAAACTATGTTCCTAATTTGAAAGATTTTAGAGGATTTTATAAACCTAACAAAGTACCTGGAAATATAAAGTTATTGACTGAAACTCTCTTTAAGAATGTTACTTTTGGTGTGGATTTTATGTAATTTAAATTATTTAAAAATTTTAAAGTAACACAAAAAATAAAATCCACACCAAAAAGCTCACTGCCTTATACCTTCTTATTTCCTTGCATAATTCTCGGCTTTCTTTTTAAAGCTTCCACTTGAAAGCCATATGTTGCCAGAACATTATTGATAGAAGCACACATTACTAAATATTTTAAAATTCATATTATTTAGGCATATGCTTCATTTTTACTATTAAAACTGAAAATTATAATGGAAAATATAAGGAATAGGGATCTCATCAAGATTTAATTACTTTTAATCTAGCATTTATTTCTGAGTTACAAAACTATTAAGTTGAATATTAAGTAAGTAAAGATCATAACCACTATTCTAGCCCTTCAGATTAAGAGGAGGGTCCTCCCTTTCAAAAGAATCAAGTAGAGATATTGGGTACTTATTATATGTAATGAGAATAATCTTTAAATACACAAATGGTTCAAATATATAATACACAATTATCTAAAACACTAGGTTTATTTTTTATTACATAAGCAGTGCATTTTCATTAAATTCAAACAATACAGATGTGTATTCAATAAAAAGTTTCCACCTAATTCCCTTTTCCAAATATCATTCACCAGTTATATTAAAATATTAGATTCATGTGGCTTAATATTCAATCTAATTAGTTGTCAAATTATACTACCCACAAATATAAAATATAACATTTAATATCCTATATAATTTATAAAAATATAGAGCTTGTAAGCCCTGCCTTTTCACTAAAATTTAAAATGGTATTTAAAACATATCATCTGTTTCTTCAAATGATTATGATTATTTCCATCAATAAAATGAATGAGATTAAAAAACACAATTACACTGTAGAAAATGCAAAGGAACCAGTAATAGCACCTCAAATATTTCCTATGTTGATAAAAATAGCCTCTTGTTAGAGTTACAAAAGTATATTATATCTACACTATATTATTAAAATATTAGTGTTCACTTCATTTGTGCTTTGACAATTAAATGAAGTATTAAGTCCATGCAATAAGGAGTCTCATTAAAAATTTGAGTTTTTGTTAATATCTCTACTCTGAATACAAATTGTCTTATTTTTTTCTATTTCTCTTGATGCTCTGTATTGCAAACCATTCTAAGAATTGTACTTCCTCGTTCTCAAAAAAAATTACATTTTGAAACAGTCTGAATATCTTCATTATAAAATCAGAGATAGTTGAAAGTCTTCATAGGAAATCTGACCTCCCTTTTGACGCTAATGCACCATTAATTAACAAAAATAATACTCCAGAACAAAGCCAACTGTACTAAAAAAGTCTTGGTTACATAATGTCAGGTACAATTCTGAATACAAGAATGCTCCCAAAGTTAAAGAGAAAACACACATAGAAAGGGTCTTTAGAAAATAATTTCTTCCACCCACTTTATTTTACAAGTAGACAAACTATAGTTTGAAGTAAAATTTTACCTGCTTTCACTAGAAAGAATCTATAGACATAGATGTGCGCACAAATATCTTAACTTTCAACATAAAATTTAAAGTTACCTAAACCAAATGACATTAATTTCACACAATTAACGATTCAGTGAAAATCAAGAAACCCTGATTTTTTCTTTCACATAGAAATGTCTATTAATACATCAAAAAATAAATAAGTAAATAAAAACAAATAATACCACTATGACTAAAAAAACCCTAAAGTGATAAAATAGAATCAATTTCATTCTGTAACAGGAGACACAGAAGTTTCTAATGTTATTTTATCATCCTAAAAGGCATAAACATGCCAGACTACTACTAAAGAAAGCACTTTTATCAAATTGCTTTTACAAAAGGAAAAAAACTCATTAAATAAATGGGAGACATAGACTAAAATACATAAGTGGAAGTTCATATATTCACTGTTTCTCTTCTCTTATGCTTTGTTTCAATATGTTAAAAAAAATTCAGAGTTTCTAAATAAAGGAATCAAAAGTAGGTTCATCATAAACTGGCTGTTACAAAACTTTTACCAAAAGAAAGCATTAAACCTAAGACATAAAACACTGCAAAGTTGATTAATATGCTCCAGTTGAATTACAAGTTGATTTGCTATTTTGAGAAAACAGCTCTAAAATATTAAGATTAATTTGATTATTTGAAAATATGTAAAAACAATTTCTTTTAAGTTTCGTCAAAAGTGATGACTTTATAAAAGTATTTTAGCTTCACTTGCTTTCAAAATAAAATAATTTCCAAGGAGAGGTGCATCTATTATTCTGTTTGTCACCAATCAAAAATTAGTTGACATCAAAATAAAATTTAGAGCCAGGGAAAACAGTTTAACTGACCTCTATACATTTTGAAATGATGTTTCCCAGTTATTTGTTATTCTCTCTTATTGAGTTTTCCAGTCTAGGGCAGGTACACAAGAAACTTACAGTCTATGTAGTACTCCTAGTCAGTTTCACTCTGCAGATGGCACAGTGGAGAAATACCTTCTGTACAGGACCATGTACAATTTCTTCTGCAGATGTCAGCACCTAGGGGAAAGTGCGCTGTTAAACAGTTGCTGCGTTCCACCTCAGAAGTGGCTGCAATTCGGTGGTGGGTGAAGTGATTCCTGTACATATATACAGGGATGAAAAGTACTATAGAAAATGAAAATATTTCAGAACAAAAGTGGCTGTCTGAAAATTGTGCCACAGTAAGAGAATAATACATCATTCAATCACAAGAGACCTACACAGATGGTTATCATTCATTTAAAAACTGAATGTTAATGACTTCAAGAAAGGGAGAAATACACAATTGTTCAATTCACAACATAATTATAAACCAAGCATTAAAATATATGTTTAAAAAATAAACCCCCAACATTTTATAGTGATTTATAACATGATTTCTACAGTAATTTACCTAAAACTAAACAAGTACATACAGTAAGGTTTTTCACTCTATCCAACTACTTTAAATGCTTTTGTTTGAAATGACAATTCAGGGGGGCAAAACAGTCCAAAATAGATGAGATACTGAAATTGAAGCACAAACAACATGAAAATACCTAAAAATAAATATAAGAAAAGCCATTCTGAAATTCTGATTTTATATTGTAAAACCAATTTTATGAAATAACTGGTCATCAACAACTAGCTAAATTATTTTTCATGTAATAAGAGCTTTAAAAGTGATCTCATATGAAAGGACAACTTTTCTTCTCCAAAGTCAAACTGAATTAAAATCTAGACAGTATTTATTCTTAGCCGATATAAACAGTTAATTAAGAATAAGAAAATTTTAGTTCATTGATACAGAAAATTATTACCACATAGTAGTTTAACTACCATAGCACATTTTCTACATGATTTATCTTTCATGGAATCAGATCAAATTGGACAAAGCTCTCTAAGACACCATGAATCACTAGGTTGGAAGGACTATCCTAAATTCTCATCTCTAGGCAAGGCTACTGTTCATACTACTCTGAGGAGGTAACTGTTTATTTCAAAATATTTACACATTTTCTTTCTAAAACAGATTATGAGTGCTTTGTGACAAATTCAACAAACCTGACTGCTAAATGTGTGTGTCCAACAGTCAATCTTTTCTGAATCTCACTTGCTACATAACAGAATTTACTTTGGTATATACTCAATACAGTTAAAGATACCTAACATTTTCTGTTCAGCTTTCTTAAATTCTTTATGAATAGATATCATTTCCTTTAAATAACAAAGGTGATAAAGGAAGAAAGAAAAAAAAGTTTTCCAGTATCCTTATTATTAAAAAAGACTTAGACCAGGGATTCCACTCCAGGATATACATAAAGAGTTTATGGAATCCAGGGATTCTGCAAAACTTTCATACTAAAATCAAGATGTAGTACATGAGTTCACACATACATTTCTCTAGGGGAAATGAGCCACAGGCTTTTATGAGGTTTCTCAAAAGGCTCTGTGACCACCTCCCCAAAAGAAACTACTCATAAATGATGTTCAATAAAATCAGCTGAATAAAGCAGATGTAATCTTTTAAAATTAAATGTGCAACTCAGCAGCTGTTACTTCTCATGTGAAATAAAGAATGATCAGGGGTGTTTCAATGACTAAATGAAAAAAAACTCCTATAAGGCACACAGTACAATACCAGATCTATTTATCATTGACAGTAGTAGCTGTTCAGAAGAGCTATCTCAACCAAATAATAATTGTTTACTACTATATAATTCCATGATTTTATTTTTGTTTAGCTGTGTCTTCTAAAAAAAATAATATCACAAGCCAACTAAGTTCCACATTATTTCAGATACAAAAATGTCAAATACAAGTTGTGGAATTCTGCCAGATATTCTAATAGTATGCATTTCCAAAAAGCCACATTGGTCTCTTTTTTTACTGCACTAACTAGAGAGTCAAATGTGGAAAACATTTAACTAAAATTGCTTATATAAAACAATTATTTTCTTTATTAGTATTTTATTCATATTGACAGTCAAACAAAAATTCTAAAATTAAAGAATTTTTTTTGGGGGGGTGGGGGGGTACCGGGGATTGAACTCAGGGGCACTCGACCATTGAGCCACATCCCAAGCCCTATTTTGTATTTTATTTAGAGACACGATCTCACTGAGTTGCTTAGTACCTCACTTTTGTTGAGGCTGTCTTTGACCTTGCAATCCTGCCTCAGCCTCCCTAGCAGCTGGGATTACAGGCGTGCACCACTGCGCCCAGCTCTAAATTTGAGAATCGGAAGGGGACTTTTGAAGGGGACCACATCTTTTCCAATGATAATACAATTAATACTTTCACATTTATACATCATTTTCCCTCATCCTTTTAGTTTTCTGTAGATAAAAGATAATAAGAATAATTCATACATGTACATCCAATAATTGATAAATATGCATTCTTAAAAAAGAATCCTTGAGCTAACACCAAGGAGATGAGCATCACCTTTTTAAAACACATTCAGAATGCCTAAAAATGGTATTACAAAACAGTGTGTATGGTGATCATGAAGAGTCTGGTTATTTTTAAATACTCATAAAAATGGTAAGTGAACTTGTACCATATCTTAAGGATACTCAGTGAGAAATAAAGATACTCTCCGAAATAACAGCACCCAATGCAAATATAACATTGTTTCTCAACTATTTCAAATATAAAGAATCTTTTCTAGAGTCTTTTTTATGATAGGAGTTACATTTCATGTATTCACACACCAAAAATAGCAGTAGGAAAAAAGGAAATAGGTTTTAAATAAAGGCATTGAAGGAAGAGAGAAACACAATTTAGTATTCAGAATACTGCAATGAAAAGAATGGGAGTGGGACAGTAGGGACCTGTGAGGAAAAGAATAATAATCACAGGTTCAAATGTGCCAAGGAATATCCAGATGCTTTCCTCCAAAGAATGGCATTTAGATAATTATTTTATTAAAAGTTCTAACAGTAACATCGAAGATGAATTAGAAATATAGACATTCACTGAGGTAATGATTATGGGAACATACATTTGGGAATAATAAAAGAACTTATGAAAAAATATATAATACTATGTAAAACCCTGTAATAGTAAAAGTTATGTAAGTCAAAGTTATTTCCTAAGATTTGACTCTAGAAATTAGCATCCATTCATTCATTCATTCATTCAATAGCAAAGAAACTGACAGTCTCCTATGGGCCAGGTACCATTTTAGGGACTAGGTAAAGCACTAAACACAGGAGTTCATGACCTGCCTTCTTGAAAATTATATGTAATAGAAGAAATGAATACTAAACTATTAAATATATAATATTCATTATGGAAATTAGTATGCAAACCAAAAACAAAGCAAGTCATGGGAACAGAATGATAAATACGTTATTTTAACAGGATACTCAAAGAACATAGAGGAAGCAGCATTTATTTGAAGAATGAAATGTAATAAGTGGGTTAAGATTACTGTAGACAAACTGAAGAGTAAAAACAAAGCCCTGAGATAGGCACATGCAATCAAAACTTGCAGTCAAATCATGCAGGAATTTCTGTGTCATAATAAGGATCTTGATTTTTTTAAATTATTACAAAAAGCCACTGCTGTATTTTGACTGAGGGAATAAAATAACCTGTTTAATCTTTTAAAAAGATCACATCACTTGCAGGAGTGGAAATAGAATTATCAGAGGTAAGTCTGGAACTACTAGAAAGATTAATACAATTCACATAACAGAATATCAGACGGGACTTTTCCTACTGCTCACGGACTAGCAATTAGAACACAAGTCTAAGAATAATGAGACATAAGTCAAGCCTTTCACAATTAAAAGACAGCCTTAAACAAGTAAGAGCCGCTATCATTCTATAACCTACACATCTTTCTCTTCTTCAGTTCTTCTTTACCTGAGAACTACTGTTTTCTGGCTCCATCTTAAAGCAGTCAATCTACAATCGTCAGAGTTTGCTTCACTGACTTACATGAAGTAAATCTTCATGAATAGTGATAATGACAAGTGTCCAAGCCAAATGAGAGTTGGTTTAAAAGACTAAAAAGAAGGGAAGACTCCTATCCATTGGATTTCTGGGTATGTGTTAGACTTGCTTATAATTCCATACCTATTTCCCTTCCCTGTACCTCTGTGAAGACAGCGAGAAAGATCTAGAGTTAGAAAACAGGCTAGAGAGAACTGGAACCATTACCTGCAATAACAAAAAACAAACAAACAACAACAAAAAAAAGTTTTACTACACAAGTAACTGAGCTTGAATCTCCAGTAAATAAAGACCTTTGTAGTCAGAGGCTATGGTTATACTGGAGAAGGAGAAACTGAGAAAGAGTAGAAAAGGACAATCCAAAATTGGATGGCAGAACATTCTAAAAATACTGTCACCTTCCCAAAATATTGTACATATATGTCCGATTAGAGAGCTAGTATGTGTTTCTCATCTACACAGAAAGCAAGTCAGTATGAGGCAGGGCAAGAAAGACCAAAAAAAAGGGGGACAACAAAGGTGTCACTTAAGAGATCTTTTTCCCTTTCTACCTCTGGACATCAAATACAGAAGAAACAGAAATATGACTAAAAGAGCAGATCACTCTATTCACTAGAGTGAGCAGAGTGAATGACCACACTTTAACCTAGTTCTATACTCCAATATCCTAGAAAAGTTCAAATGGCATTAAGTAAACAGGGAAAAATTGAATTTTAAATTTACTATAATTTTAAATTCAAAATAAATTAAACTGACCTTCTAAAATTCCCCAAAAGCTATGACATCTTGAGAGAGATAAAGAAACAAAAAACAAGTGATGTGACCAATCATAAACAAAGGTCATATTAGAGAAAAATAAAACAAATATAGCCCTTATACTTAATTTTCTACCTTGATTTATACTGCATTCTGAAATAGTTAACACCAATAAACTAGTGATTTTAATTATTTATCTTTTAAACTTATTCTATGATTATCAGGTTGAATACATTTATTATGATATTACTTTATTATTCTTAGTAATAACCAGCAGCTACTTGACTATGAAATTTATAAGGGATTTCTTAGATTTTTTTCTTCTATATATAAAATATTCTTAAAATTTGTAAATAATATTGTCTTATTGCAAATACTAAAAAATGAAAATAACATAAATATAAATATTTTGTGCATCTGTAGAGAATAGTAGGCTTTATATAAACTAAAAAGTAAAATCCCCTAAATAAGATGTCTTATCTAGAAGCTTGCAGATCAGAAAAGCTCTAAAAAAGGAAAGAATAAAAAACGTTTTTTGTTTTTTGTATTCATGTTGGACTCACTGAAAACATAATTTAAGAGAATATTCTAGTTTCATAGCTTAATAACAGTGTCTTCCACTTTTCATACATTTTCAAGCATATAACACTTAATATTTAAAGGTATATTCTCTAAAACTTCAGGTATTTCTTTTTTCTTAAAAGAAAATCAGCTTTTTACCTGTCTAAATTATGCATGACCTTATATATTTAAATGTCACATGTTCAGAGAATAGAAACTCATATTCCATTGATATTTATGTCTGTTCATGTAATCTTCCCATTCATTTTACAATTACGCATCATCCTAAGTTATGACATGTATATTCAATACATATTTTATCAGTCATTCCTTCTCAGAAGTACAACATGATGAAGAGAAAGTAATGTGAGTCAAAAATACAAAATAAAGTACTATATTATATACCTTTTTTTTTTTTTAGTTTTATTTTTTTTTTATTGTGGGTTGTTCAAAACATTACAAATTTCTTGACATATTATATACCTTTTTGAGTCTACTTTCTCATAGGCTGTAGAAAGAAATATTTTCAATTACAAGTATATTGAAAAATGTAAGGAAAAGCATACAAACTTAATTCATCCCAAGTTACATGTTAATTCACTATAAGCTAACATCAATCTATATGACTTGATAAGAATCAATTTGTGTGATGAAATAACTCTCCTTGCCTCAAGAATATTTAATTGAAAAAGAGTTATCACATCAAAAATCAATAATCTGCAATGGTAATTTGTAATTGCATAAACACTGGGACAATCTGCAAGTCTTATTTTACCATTGTTTGTAAATGTATAAAATGTGGTTGCTTCAATAAGAAAAATTCGAAGTAATCTGGTATAACACTAACAAAATATGTTCATGATCTACATGAGGATAACCATAAACTCTGATGAAAGAAATATTAAGAAGATGCACATAAATAAAGACCTATCCAATATACTTAGATAGAAACATAGTTGTTAAATTGTCAGTTCTTCCCACCTTTATCTACAGATTAAATACAAGCCAAATCAAAATCCCAACAAGTTATTTTGCAGATACTAACAAACTGATTCTAAAGTTTATATGAAAAGACAAAAAACCTGAAGAGCCAAAATAATACCGAAGGAAGAGAACAACTTTAAGACTTCTGTAAAGTGGTTAATACAAATCATTATGGTACAAGTGAAAAAAAAAAAAAAAAAAAAAAAAAAAAAAAAAAA
>NW_025999900.1:31931571-31967783 GCF_001458135.2 Marmota marmota marmota | reverse complement strand
AGTTTTTTTTTTTTTTTTTTTTTTTTTTTTAGTTTTCGGTGGACACAACATCTTCATTTGTATGTGGTGCTGAGGATTGAACCCAGGCCGCACGCATGCCAGGCGAGCGCGCTACCGCTTGAGCCATATCCCCAGCCCAAGGTATTTTTTTATTTGAATAAAATTTTTGATTTGAAGCCTATTTTTAATATCACTTGCAGTTGAAAGATGAATAAAAGAGCACAATACGTATTTCATATATTCAAAATAAAAAAACAAATTCTAAACATACAATCATCCAAACATGTTTTTGTCTCATTCTAGTAACATTTCCAGTTTCTAGAATTACAGTGCATATCAAGCTATATGTTTATAAATGCAATCTCTGAGAAAATACTCAGTAAAAGCATAAGCTCTAAACAGGAAAATTTGAAGAAAGGTTAAGTTTAACAAAATGCTATTTTCATTTCAGAAATCCAGATAACAACATGGATATAACAATATCGAAAGTCTGAGGTTATATATTTTTTAAAATATTCACACTATACATACTTTAATCATTCTAAAATTCCCTAGCCTGCCTCATGATATTAGGATAAGACTAGGTAATATAACTTGAGCAAAATTAAGTAGAAAAATCTCTGGCAAAAAGAATTCAAGGATAATTTTTCCTTCCTTGCCTAAACATTATGCATCTCACTTTGATACAATAGAAAGCTTAGGGGAGAAGAGAGTTTTAAATTAATTATGAGATGAATTTTCATCAAGGGAAGGAAAGTTTTCTATACTTTAAAATAAAAAAGTGATTATTTCTCTAAAGTGTGTAGATTTACTCACTATGCAGTCATTATCATATTTAATGTTCTTCTCTATTCCTCAATTGCTTTTATAAAACATTTCTCTGAATGGAGAAATGGCCATCAAAGCAGGAAAATATGAAATATACTGGTAGCTATATTAAAGAGCATAATGAGGCAGGTAATGATCCAACAAATGTGGAAATTAAGAATAATACCCTCCTCGTTTATTAAATTCTCCACTGGTTACTATAACTGTGAATTTCATCAAACTATTATTTTTAAAAATACAAAATATGTAAAATTTTTCATGTCATTTCTATAAGAGGTAGACAAATTTGCTACTGACATTTCCAAATCCCAATATCTATTAGTGATATTCAAGACACATCATACATACACAAATCTTAGAAAACTAAAAATAAATATGCATTTTACCATGATTTTCATGCCATCTCCCTACTTAAGGATAAAATGAACACAAATTTCTCAAAACTTCTTAAAACATAATTTGTCATATTTAATAATATGTCCTTAAACACTACTTTTCTTAAATGAAAAAGAATGAATATTACAGTTTAATCTACCACAAAGCTGTGGAAATAAAATATTGAAAACATTGTGTTAGTTTAGTAAAATGAAGCCTTTATTGAATAAAGAAATATGGATTTACCTTCTGCTCTGCCACATAAAGACAGAGAAGAGATTATCAAGCAAAATGGAATCCCATAACTTCCTGATGATTTTGGAGATAAAATTCCAGCCACTGGGGCTGTGGCTCAGTGGCAGAGTGCTTGCCTAGCATGTGTGAGGCACTGGGTTCAATACTTAGCACCACATAAAAATAAATAAAGGCATTCTGTCCATATACAACTACAAAACAAATTGTTTTAGAAAAAGTAGGTTTTTGTCAATACATAGAAAAATCAGATGAATGGAGAAAATTGCCTAAATTTTATACTTTATCTAATTTTAATATTTGATAACTCTTACCAGTTAACTAGACCAGAAAATATCAGATTTTATATAAAATTATATTTGCATAATATAGTAGATATAAGGACAAACTTTGAGCATAGACTATTAGTAAATTCCATCTCTACTTATAACAATACACATATTGTTATGGTTTGCATAAGAGCTAACCCCTCAAAGCTCCTGTTAATGTAAGTATACTCAGAGGTAAAATATTGCATTATGAACTGTAACCCAATCAGTTCATTCTAGTTTGAATGAACTCGGTGGTCATGGTAGGTAGGTGGAGTGTGACTAGATGAGATGCATCACTGGAAGCATATCCTGGAAGGATTCATCTTCCCTGTGACCCCTTCTTACCCTCCTCTCCGATTCCTGACCCATCAGAAGTTGAGCAGCTTCCTTTTGCCTTGCTCTTCCTAATGATGTTCTGTCTCATCTAGGGCCCAGCACAACAGAATTTGCTGCCTATGAACTGAAACCTCTGACACAATAAGCCAAAATAAACTGTTCTACCTCTAAGTGATTCTTGTAGGGTATTTTGGTCACAGCAATGAAAAAGCTAACTAAAACACATATATACATACCAGACATAAAAAATACACACATATTTACATGTAGAATGGTATACAGAATGTACACACACATACATGCTCAGACTTTTTTGTGCCATCTTTTTCTCATACATTTATTATGTAAATTAATATTCAGTTAAAATATCAAAAGCATGGTGTTATATAAGTTCTCAATAACATTAGATACTGCTATTACTATTACCATAACTATGGATGCTAGCACTTATGTTAACTTCAATATGCCACTATGCCCAGTGCTTTAAAGAACATGATTTCTAAATGTTCTTTTATGTAAATAAGTTGAGTAAGTTGGAGGGCTACTGACACTGAAACAGGAAAAAAAAAAAAAAAAAAAGCATGACCTTTAGAATATATTCCAAATTTTTAGAGGGGATAGAGAATTATGAGCAGGAAAGTATCTTTTGTCATCCAATACTTTAAACTCTCTTGATTTTAAAATCTATTTGCATATCATATGAGATTTGTGAATAGAGATAATAGAATCGCACCCTTCCCTAAACCTTTATTCTTTTAACATAGCAGCTGACACAGGAGAATAATTTCCTGCTTCACTGTGCTGACAGTGTATTGCCTGGATTCAGAAATTATATCCTCAGCAGGAAGGCAACATATTTTTGTCTATACTAAAGAAAGAGAGGGACAGAAAACTTACAAAAAATAGAAGTTAGATTATTATAAAAAAAATTATCAAACAGTGTTGAACAGAATATAACTGGTTACACTAAGTATAACTAAGTTCATTTTAAATTTCAAGTATTTGGCCAAAATATTTGCTCAAGAAGTAAAAGTTTTAGTTATTTATAAGTTTAAAATTTCAAAAACAAATATGTCATAACTCCAAAATCATTAAACAAATGGGAAAAAATCACATAAGATCAACTTAAAATTTATTAGTTCTCTGATTTTATTAAATTTTTTCCAGTGTGTTAGAACACTGGGTCCTAGTTTTGTCAAATGACAATCCTTTTTTTTTTTAATTACTTAGAAGGATGGTGTTAAGTGATAATTAATAGTAGAAAGTGTTGTTTTATTAAAAAAAATTATTCACTGTTATAACTTCCACGTGTGTTCATGAGCACACATACAGCGTACACACAGGCTGATAGTTTTTCAACTAATTTACTTACAATAAAATCCAGTGATCTGCCTAATTTAAAGAGGATTTTAAAATATATCAAATGTAAGAGAAGTATTGTAGACTTCTGGTTCATTTGACAAAAGAAAATAGTATCAAGATTTCAGGTTCTAGAAGTGAGTTCCCGAATTCAAAGCACTCTGTCAATCACTAGCCATGCAGTACTGGGTAAACCAGTCATCATTCCATTTTCTCATTTGAAAAATGAGGAAAACAGCCATAAATTTCTAATGGGATTGATCTGAGGACTAAATGAGAATCTATATGAAAGCACTTACAAGTTATGCACATTGTAAAGCACCACCTAAGTGTCAATGGTTATAAATGTTAAGTCAGATGATCACACATGGTAAACTCCACTGCTACACTCCTCCTAGGTAAGGAGGAATAAAACTGAAAGGGCAAGGAGAAGGGTAGAAGAGGCAACAGTAAACAAGAAATTCAACATGATTCTGAAAAATGAAAAACCCAGGCAGAAGACTAATAACTCATTTAGTTCAGCAGAGGAAGTGGCAGAAGAGGAAGATTCTACACTAATAGAAATAAATGAATTCTAGAAAACTATATAAATTGTCATTATTATGAATAAAAGAAAAAGTTATTAATTTTAGTCAATAGATTTGGGGAACCTAATTAACAAAGAATCATTAATGCATAATGGGCTTTATGAGAGTTTTCTCAGATATTTTCTGTTTATCTTCAGAAATTCAAATAACTTTGAATGAAAAAAATAAAAAACATTTAAACCAGTGATTTTCAAATTTCTTCCAGAACTAGTTACTTTTAGTTTTACAGGACACATACCAATAAACAGGTTAATCAGAGTGGTACTGTTGTAATTGGGTAGGATCTCAGCACACGGACCACTTCTACTCTAATTAGAGTCTTTTGGAGACTAGAAAAATATCTTTAAAACATCACCCACTATGGCTATCACAAGATTCAAACTCAAAGCTGTTTTATGATTAAAACTATCAGAAATCTGTATGTCTAATAATAATAAATATTTTCATATATATCTTACTTCAGAAACCGTAAAAGAGACAATTAGAATTAGCATGCATTCTTTAATACATAGCTCAACTGTTTCTCACTCCTCTCTTATAATTTAAACCCTCAATATACTTTTGGTTCCAGTAGAAGATGTATAAATACTCAATTGGAATACTTGGATGTGGAGTAATTCTCCTCTAAAAATAAAAATTCCAAAGTTTTTAATTCCATGGATCACTTCAAATTCATTCATGAAGAAATTATGCACAATGGTAACATTTTTAATAAAGGATTTTGGTTATAATTACCTGTACCAATAATTTATATGTAAATCCAAATTATACATCTTTGGTGAATAAGGGAAACCTGCTACACAATACTGCTACATAAAGTAAAAACCAAGAACACAATGCTTATAAAATTTCATAACCACAAGCTGCTTATATTGAAGCAATACTATTCATTGAAAGTTTAGTCTGTGTATTGATAAAATTTTTACATATACCATCATTAAGTGCAACTCCTTTGATGTTAAATTGGGAACTATAAAACAGGGTTGTCGAGCAACCTGCCCCAAATCAGCTGTTAAAGGATACAACAAACAACTAATAATAATTTTAAAAAAAAGGATACAACAAAATTCAAGCCCAGTCTTGTTTTACTTCTGAACCTTTTTTTCCCCACATAATAAATAAGTATATCAGTAAAATGGGTGAAACTTAGAACGAAAGTTAATAACCAACTGTATTTTACCATAACATGTAAAAAAAATAGGGTGAAGGATTAGTTACAAAAATGTGGCCGGGTATGTTGGCGCAACTCTATAATCCCAGCAGTTTGGGAGGCTGAGATAGGAGACTCCTGAACTCAAAGCCAGTCTTAGTAACTGCGAGGCACTAAGCAACTAAGTGAGACCCTGTCTCTAAATAAAATACAAAACAGGGCTAGGGATGTGGCTCAGTGGTACAATAACTCTGAGTTCAATCCCTGGTATAACAAAAAAAAAAAAAAAGTGTCCAATGACTTTGAGATAAAAACCTATGCAAGTGTTCAATTTAATTTTAAAAACATTAACAGAAATCTCTCTAAAATGTATCACACATATACCTAACTTCTTATAATGTCAGTAACACATTATCTTGAATTAGGGTCACCACTTTGTCAGTAATTACACTTTCTGGCAAAGTAGCTATAGGTGTACATATAAGAGACAAAACTTAAGAGCTATTGAAGTCAGTAGGAAATCTGTAACTTTGAATAAGATCATGCTGAGAGAATTCACTTTTGTCATGGGTATTTCTGTTAAAGAGAGAGAGAGAGAGAGAGAGAGAGAGAGAGAGAGAGAGAGAGAAACACAATGGCTGGCTGACTTCACTTTCCATCTACACTCACTGTAACTAATCTTGTACTTCTATAGGAACAAAATGTTACCCCTTTTGATATCTAGGTAGCTGAGTTCTCTAACAGAGAAACAGACACTGTGAAAATATCAAATGAATGATTGTGTTTTTAATTTTTTATACTATTTTACAGTGCTGTCCTTAAGGTTTGTTAACCACTCTTCCTGCCTTCCAAAGTCATTCTATCTTTTATCTCTCCGCTGGTATTTTTTCTATCATATCTGCTGCTGTACTAGTGTATTATTACTTCTACTGTATGATATTTTTGACTTTTCATTCCTCCACTTTTTTTCTTTTTTTGTCTATTCAGGATTACATTTCATGCAAGCAGACCAGAACTGGGATAAAAAGCCAATACAGATAAGAAAAGGGAAAGGTAGATCATGGCTCACTCAATTTTTGTAATCTAGCATTAAGCAATATGCCATATTATGGATTGCATGATATTGTATGAAACTGAATTAATGAAACAGTATCAAGAAAAGCAGCAACAAATGAGATTAACTTAAAATAAGTACCACCCCGTTTTTTCATTCATTTTCTTTTAAATCTTTTTAATTCTTGACTGGTTTTAAAGACCTGACAGTAGGGAAACAGCATCATGAGAATAATTAGAATAAGTTACATTCCATGTATGGATAATATGTCAAAATATACTGTTATGTATATCTAAAAAGAGCAATTTTTTAAAAAATGGTAAGAAAAATAACAAAAAATGCAAACTGAAGGTAGATTTCTTAAAGACATTATAAAATGGGCTTTCATATAGAAAATATATAATGTCTTAGCAGATCTGTGGTAGTTCTAAGGACAAATAGGTAGAAAAATCTTGCATGGTAAAGAAGGAGAAATGAAAATATTGTTTAAATATTAAAATTACAAAAATTTCATGAATGATAAAAATATCCTTTCAGATTCATTTCAAATAAAACTAAAAAAATGCCATAGATTTATATAACTAAACAGCTTAGCAAAGTCTTGAAAATATGATTTTTAAAAGTTTAAGGAAAGTGTTTAAGACTGAAAACATGATATATAATACCAGATTCACAATTTCTAAGTAAATGTCATACTGTTTTTGAAAACCATTAACTATTATAATTATATAATAAAATACAAAACAGGGCTAGGGATGTGGCTCAGTGGTACAATAACTCTGAGTTCAATCCCTGGTATCACAAAAAAAAAAAAGTGTCCAGTGACTTTGAGATAAAAACCTATGCAAGTGTTCAATTTAATTTTAAAAACATTAACAGAAATCTCTCTAAAATGTATCACACATATACCTAACTTCTTATGTTTATAACTATAAACCATTATAATTATATATAAACTATATAATCAACAGCTTCAAATTCCAGGTCTAGGGGCTGGGTTTGTGGCTTGGTGGTAGAATGCTCGTCTCACGCGTGTGAAGCACCGGGTTAGATCTTCAGCACCATATAAAAATAAACAAAAAAAAAGGTATTCTGTCCATCAACAAATAAAAATAAGTCCAGGTCAAATTGTTGTCAGCAACTAAGAGTTTTCATTAAATATAAACTGTATGTAGAGAGCTATATACATAAACATTCTATCATCAGTATTTTGGGAAGTGGCTTAATTTTCTGTGCTTCAGTTTTCCATCAATAAATACCCTTCATTAAGTTATTGAGCAGACTAATATATACAGTGTTTTGAATATGGCCTTGGAAATAGTAAATACTTAAGTGCTATTATTATATTGCTACAATGGCTTTCTTATCATTTATTATCTCACTGCTTAGATAATGAGACTAATCCCACAAAATGGCCAAGAAATGAAAGCAAAAACTCTAAAAATAGTATAAGAATACATTAAAAAAACAGAATTCACCATGTTTCTCATTCTTACCTGGCATTTCTTTGACACTGACAATTTCTGTCATCAATTAAAATTGTGAGTAAACATAAGTCATTACAAGAGATATATAACATGTTAAATCAGAGCAAAAATAAATGTATTTATCAATCTTTTTAAAAAATTTTTTAGTTGTAATTGGATATGATACCTTCCTATTTATTTATTTATTTATTTATTTATTTTTATGTGATGCTGAAGATTGAACCCAGACATTGCATGTGCTAGGTGAGTGCTCTACCACTGAGCTACAACCACAGCCCCTATTTATCCATCTTTTAAAAGACAATATCTTACTCTTTAAAAATCTTCCCTAAGAGACCAATCCTTAGACAAATATCTTTATTTTCCTTTCACCCAAGATAGAACCAGGGTCTACATCTTCAAAAGCAACTAGAACTAAGTACCTATGACATAACATGAGTTTAGTTAATAACTGAAAAATGGGAAAATTCAATTTTACCTCCTATAAAAAAACATTTGTCTTTAATTCAACTCATGTTTCCCCAAAATCTTTAAAAGATGCCAAGTTACAATCCTAAAACCAATATATTAATGTAAAAACAGTGAGTGCCACATAATGACATTTTGGTCAACAACAGACCAAATATATGACCATATATATATCAGACTGTGAAGGTCCAGTATACTATATCATCTAAGTTTGTGTAATGTGTAGGTATAATCAATGATGTAAAATTTCCTAATGACACATTTCTCAGAATGTAGGCTATCATGAAGAGACACGATTGCACTTTTGATTTAAATTTTAAAATCCTCTTTAAAATACTAACCAATTTTGAAATTAAAATACTAACCAATTTAAAATACTAACCAATTTAGAAAAAAATGTCTTCAGTAAAGTTTATTTATAGTTTCTCTTATTTGCATTATCCTATGATACTTCCATGTCTTGTTTAACTTAAATACTTTGATAGTGGTTAGAGTGACCCAACGTGGAGATGGATTTTATATGATTATTTGTATTTTTAATATGGTTATTATTCTATATCTATTTCATTTCCAGTCTTCTCCTTCATTAACTTTCCATTTTCTCAATATATTAAATCTGAAATAGCTATCTCAAAATAGAAAAGACCTGATCTGATAATATTTTAATAATTTTTTTCTTGTTAAACTAGATATGCTTTTCTTTTTAACAGTAGTTTTTCTACTTGGTAATCAAAAAGTAAAGATCTCTGCACTGGTATAGGTTTACTGCAAAAAGTCTAAAGAATATAGTATTTTAAACATCTGAAGAGTTTCTTGATGTTACTGCACAATACTTCTCAATTGAACAGAAATACTGATAGAACTTCTAAAAGAGAAAAATTAACAAGAAGGTAGCAATGAGTCTTGGAAAAGGTAGGCAGATAACATTGGAATCTGTGGAAAAGTAGGGAGATAACATTGAAATAACTGGACAGATTTTGGCAAAATAGAAAATAGTCATTTGTTTAGCAAAATCTAGTGTACTTGTAGTCTGGTTTTCACATATATTGCTAATCACTATATAATGCAGTAACTATTGTTAGATCTTTCTCAAAATTCCTCACAAGTAGTAACTCAGAATTCCATTTCTTTATATCCACTAACACTAATCTACAAAATATATATTCCCTTAAAACCCAAGTACTTGTGGATGAGGAATCTAAACTCATGTATAATGCAGAGCATGAACCCTGTAGTCACACAGACTACAATACATATCAATCTTCTTTACTTAACAATTAAATCACTTTGGTCAGGTCTCCTCATTTCTAAAATGGTTATTATACATGTATATATTTCTGGGTAGCTAGTGGAAATAAGTAAGATAATTTCATAAAAAACATTCTAACATACTTGTATGTATGATGATTGAACCCAGATTACTAGATCAGCCCTCCTGCCTTAAACAAGTAAATATGCTGGGTAAACTATTGAAAATAAATTCTTCAATGGCCATCTGCTAGCTGGCAAGAAGGTATCAAACTTAAATGAATACAGAAACCCAAGAAGTAAGCAGAGCATGTAATCAGGTTTTCACAGGGAAGGGAGTCTGATGAACCAGTCTTTTGACCTTCCTGACTTAAGAATCAGGATAAAAAATACAGAGCATATTCAGATGGACAGCCTAATCAGAGTCCCCAATAATCCTGACTCAAAGAGCTGTATCTTCATCGTAAGAGTAAAATTCAAACACTCCTTTATCCTCTAACAATTTCCAACACAGAGGTACACACAAAAACTTAGTAAAGGAAAAAAAAATTCAGAGGATTCAGAACCATTAAGTTAGCCTTCAAGTAGATTTTCAGCATGAATACTTAATCGAGTGATTCAGAAAACCTCAACGGAGAATTCAGTCCCAAACTAGGAATGACCACAAAATCCAAGGCTTCTGTGAAGGCAACCACCTTTATCCCAGGCTTCAAAAAATTCCCTCAGATAAACTGTTAAGAAAAAACTGACAAAGAAAAACACAAAAAATCACAAAATACACAAGAAAGAATCAGATCATGAATGAGAACAGGCAGAAACAACAGAGTAGAATTTAAAATAAGTATGTTTAATACATTTCAAAAAAAAGGTCTGAATATGTAACAGCAAAGAAATCTGAAAAAGAATCAAACAGTACTTCAAAGATATAAAAAAAACTAAAAGAAAGGAGCAAACTATGTTTGTTCATACAGAATATCAAAATATGTTTTAATTCATTTCTTCTCCATTTTCATCCTCAAAATACAAATATATTGATTAAGTAGGAAGAGCAAATCTTAATTATTTTAAATTCTGAATTGTAGTATGCTTTCTGTGTGGTTTATTAAATCATACTCCTTGACAACAAATCAGACCATTAAAGAGTTGGAAATCAGAAGTGGATATAGGTGATATATCAGAAAGTTTCCAACATAATTTTTTTTAAAATTACATGTTCTTTGCAGTTTTGTTTGCTTCCTTCAACTAGAAAGATTCTGTTTACCACAGAAAGTAATTAGACAACCCTCATATCTATATATACATACTACCAAAAACTTCAAAGTGGCATATCAAAGATGTAAAACTTGCCCATTATTAATGACAAATTATCACATCCAATTTCAATGATTATACACTGGAGAGCATAACCTAAAGCAATTATCTAGTTGAAAGAATGAATCCCAGATCATGTTTCAAATCTTCTTCAACAGTATACTATTTCTTGATATATATTATAAACTTCACTTTCACTGTCATAAATAAAACTAAACCCAAATAATTCTGAATTTCTGATTCAATATATATTTAAACAAAGGTCAAGTGCTTTGTTCCTTGATGAGGACTCTATAATTTTAATTTGGGATTCTTTAACTTAAAGTATCTATAAAAGCAAATGTTAGAAAACAGGAAGAAACTAAGTTTTTCTTCCAATGAAGATATTAAATTATTTTAAAAAACCCATTTGAATAAAATAATCCTTCCTCAATTGCTGATGGTTACAGTACTAAAAATACTAACTAGCAAAACTGCACTTGTCAAGATATCTTTAGAGAAAAATTAAAACAAAAACAAAAGGGGCTATCTATCGTCTGTATAGTAGATATGTGTGTATACACACACATATACGCATATGTATTAAGTCAATAGATAAAAATTTCAGAGAGCATTTTGTTCCTAAAACAACACATAAAAATAAGCTAATCTTATAGGTCAACTATCTCCTACAGCACCTTCTTTAATTGTTCATGCTACTATGATACTTAAAGAAAGCAAAATCCTCTATACATTTTATATTATGCAGACATTGTGTCCTATTATTATTTAGTTATTATTTCAAAATAGTATTAATTTGCCATATAACATTTTTATATTCTCCCTTGTTTAATTTTCCCAAATTCTGTGAAATGCTCCTTTTTATAAATTATAAATCAGTCTAAGAAAAGCATTGAAGGAATTTAATCTATTGTCTACATATAAATGCACAGCTGGATTAATCATAAAATTTGTTCTCCCTCTTCCTCTTTATCAACTCAGATTTGGCAATGAAACAGTTATCACTGGCAATATTCAGTGTGGGTCACTTGGGTTTTGCAGAAATAACTAAACTTGATCACCTTGTCAATACCTCAACAAAGATATCCACAAAATGGTGAATGGGCTCCAGCAACAATTGGAGACTGTTGTGCCTAGGTGACTGCAACACAGAAGGCCTGAGAATTTAGTAAAGATATCTAACATCAGACTCAACTGCGTAGCAAGAAGCTCCAGATTCTCAGACGTGAAACAGTACTCCATGAGAGAGATGCCATTTGGATACCTATCACATAAAAGGAGTTAATGGCCAGACAATGTAAATCACAGAGGCAGTAAAACTCTATCAAACATTATAATACATGACTACTTAAATAAAAAGAAAGTTTTCATCATTTCCTTCCATCCAGTCCCTCAACCTAAAAGAGCTAAAATCAGATGAGGAAGGTGGTTAAACAGAGAGATTAGAATTAAACCATGCCCCAACATTTAAATCTAAAAAGAGATTGTACATGAACAAACCACAACAACTTACAAATATCCAATCCCCAAAGCCCACTCCTGCTGGGACAGAGGAAGAGCTTTAAGTCAAATGAGATTCAAATCTCACATTATACTACACTGAGGGTTTGTTTTTAAAATAACCAAAGATGAATGGGAAGTTATGAAATATACCAAGAGACTTTTCTCTGCTACCCCAAAATAGTCTATAAGGAGCATATGCAAGAGATTAAATGTCCTACTTTGAGGGAAAAAAAGACTAACTCAAGGTATACTTCATGAATAAGAAATAAGAACTGGCAACAATTCCAAAAGAAAAGAAAAAGATAATGACGACGAATATAGAGAAAAATCTGAAATAAAGAAATTTTTTTCTAGTTTGAGCAACTAAAAAAAATCCCTGGTACCAATAACTGAAACAGGAAACAAAAAGAAAAGTCAGTTTATAAATTAAGAAAATACCGTTTTTGACACTGAGTTCTTCATCCATTCAGTTATTCATACATGCCATATATATATATATATATATATATATATATATATATATACACATACATATATAAATAAAATACATATGGAGGGACCCTACTACTATGGGAAAGATGCAATATACTTTATATAGGTATACCTTAGCAGTGTATAGCTTAGTTTTAAGGATACAGTTTAAGGGTGATATGGTCTTCACTGTCATAGAGCTAACAGTACACTATACTAGAAGAGATTTGCAATTATAGAAAGCATACAACATAGATGCTTCATCAGCAAACAAGAAAAAAATGTACATAAACCAGGTTTTGAGGATCAGGAAAGATTTACTAGATGATGAAATATGTAAGTTAAAACCTTAATAATACAGTATGGGAATTATTATATATATGTGGGTGGTATGTGTTCAAGAAAAAGAACTGATAAATAACCAAGTATTTCTCAAAAGACCAAATAACAGGTGCAATCATGTAAACCATATTAAGTTACCTGCACTTTTAGGGTAATTTATAGAAAAACATTAAATAAGGTTTAAGTAATCTTTTTTTTAAAATATGTGAAATATGCAATGGAAAACATATAAACAACAAAGAGTTCTGAAAGTTTTAGCTGAAAATAGGGGATCAAACAATCTAAAAAATTGTAATGACTAAACCCACATGAATCTATTGAGATAGAGATTCTTTCAAAATATTCAAGAGCGTACAGACAGACAAATAAGAGAAACAGGGTCATACTCTATCAAGAAAGTCATAGCAGGAAGAGTATCAAACTGTATCAGTATCAAAAGCTCTAGAAAATTAGAAGTGGGTAATATCTTCATAACTGAAAAAAGTTAGTTCATTAAATCAAGAACTAACAAGATATCAATGCACTTTGAAAGAGATGAATAACCAAAATGAAGAATGCAGAGAAAACAGAAACTCAGTAGACACATTATCATTTCAAAAATTTTGACAGTTATGGAAACATAAGAGAGGCAGTAACCATAGGGAATATGTGAATCAAACAGGTGTTTCATGTTTTGTTTTGTTTTGAAATTTAATTTAAACAGGCACTGCATATTTTGTCAAGTCAAGGTAAAAGATCTAATGACAAAATTGAAAAGTAAGATCCAAAAGAATGAAATGATGAAACTAGACTGAAAAAGGTTGAAAGAGGCAAGATAAATGATAACCTCAAAAGAGTACTAAAAGAATTTCTTTTCTAGAACAGTAAATAAGGATTTAGAGGAGAAATTACACAATAATTTGAAGTACAAAAGGAAGATGATCTTAAAGATGATCTAATTAAGCTGTGAAGTTAGTTCACTTACCAAACATGAAGGTGTTGGGGTTAGTTTCTAAGTTGACAAAGATGAAAAAAAATCTATCTTGAAAGATAGATACAGGATAGAAAGTTAAACAAAGCAAAACAAAAGGAGTTCAACAACAGACTGGATCAATGAAAAGCAGTGCTAGAATGAATAGCATAATTAGAATAAATTGGCCCAATTTTAGTCTTTTTATCTAGGGACACTCAGCAATGACAGAAGTATATGTCACGGAAGATGATAAAAGCAAAAGCTAAGACACATCAGATCTTACATTTATATTTTAAATACTGACAAAGGTTATGTATCTTTAAAGATTCTCAAGAATAGAAATTAATATCATGAAACTAGAAATAAGAAGTATTAATGAAAAGATTAGTGTACAGTGCAAAGCATTCCTTGCTACCTTGGAAACACCATTCATACTTAATTTAAAATCATTTCATTTTGTTGGTTCTTCACACATATTTCTCTTTAATGGATTCTTAAGGTAAACAATACCTTACAGCAAAATTTTTGGGTTTTCAGTTTTTAATGAGGCATATAAATTAGTCACTTAAGTTTAAATCAAAAGCATTATCAGAAAATTGTTACTTAATTTAATAACTTCAATTTTTAAAATAATCAATTATTCTACTCTGAATTACCTTTTTCTGTCCAAAATCTTAACTATATTATGGGATATGTCCTAGGTAAATGCTAAGAAAATAATTCTTTCCTGCAAACTGCAAATACAACCATTTAAAAGATTTGGCCATCAGTATAGATTTGAACATGTAATAACTGAAGATTCAGAAAATCCTTTACATGTATACAAATTTTTAATCTAATATAAATAAACTTGCAATAAATAAAAGTCTAAATTATGAGATACAATGGCACTTCATAATGTAGCCCTTGCCTGACTCTCAGATTCATCCTTTGCGGTTTGTTCCTAAATATCTTTACACACTCTCTACATAGCAAAATACTCAGTTTTAATAAATATTTTTAAAATTCATATTTAGTACATATTTTCTGGCTCTATATATAAATAAATGTTAGAAACACTTTTTAACACCAAATTTAAAGAAATAATATGAAAAATTACTAATCAGTAAGTATCTTAAAATTCCTTATTTATATTTCATATTCATGTATAACTTTTATTAAATATTGCTACCATTGAAATATGCTTTGCATATAAACACAAATCGTAAAGCTATTTTATGTAGATGAAAAGTAAACAAATGATTTAAGCATCCTGAAATACACTATGTACTAACACTTCAAAAAAAAGTTCAACCAGAAAAACTTTAAAAAATAAGTAATCTTAGGAAAATTACCTCCATTTCAGAGATATTTTTAACATTATAATATGATGTGGTGAAAGACCAGGGTCTTTAGAGTCATATAAACCTACATAAAATCTGTTTGTATCAATAGTATGGAAATAGTATAATACAGATATTCCCTAAATGACATGTAAGATTTTAGTAAACACATGTAAGTGAACACCAATATCAAGGGATGATTTAAGAAATAAACATGTAATTAACAAGCATACTTTTAAGTCACAAAATTTAAGCTATGGATTCTAAGCCACAAGAATAATTTTGATATTAAACACAAAAAGGAAATCAAGTACATACAAACATGTGCTCATCCCTTAATCTGAGAAGCCAGGATTACCAGTTTTCATTTTTAACATTGATTGAACAAAGTTTCTCTATAGAAACATATTGAAAAGCCTACATATTGAAAAGCCTACAATTTATTTTGTCTTAATTCTGAGAATTTATTTCCAGAGATAAATTATCTTCTATCAGTAAGATATATTAATAAAAAGTATGATTAGAAAAGGAGGATAGCTAGGTGCAGTGGCACACACTCAGCTTGGGGGCTGAGGAAGAAGTATCATGAGTTCAAAGCCAACCTTAGCAAAAGCAAGATGCTAAGCAACTCAGTGAGACCCTGTCTCTAAATAAAATACAAAATAGGGCTGGGGATATGGCTTAGTGGTCGAGTGCCCCTGAGTTCAATCCCCAGTACACACACACACCAAAAAATAATAATAAATTCTAAAGTCTTAGGCAATTATTGCATTAAAAATATTACACTGAAACAAGAAAAATTCAGTTTTTCTATGTATATGGAAAATAGCACAATTCATTTTACTAATTGAGTACAGCTACTAAATTTAAACAGTAAAATTAAAACTACTGATCTAATTAAAGAAAGAAGTGAAGGCTATCAATTTACTCAACACTAAAATGAGTAAATCAACAACTCATATAAAAGCATCTCAAAATATTTTATAGAAAAATGATTATCATTTGGATAATTTATTTATCACATACATAATTTCTTGAAGATATAATCCTCATAGATGAATTATTGGTTTACACAATCTTTTAAATGGGTCACAATATACTTATCTACCATCCACAAGGTGTGAATATAAATATATTTTTAAGCTAATTGAATCTTGTACATATTAAGCACAATTACATGCCCAGGAGAGATTTCTAATGAACTGGTGGTATTATTTAGAAGTTCCTTAATCCTGCCACTTCATATTTTATTTTATTTTATTATATATTTAAGGTATACAATATAATGTTTTGAGATGTTTATGATTTTCATTACTGTAGTAGTGATTACAACATATCTATCACTTTCCACAATAACTTTTTTTATGGTAAAAACACCTAAGATTGCTGCTCAGGAGGCTGAAGCGCGAGGATCACGAGTTCAAAGCCAGCTTCAGCAACAGTGAGGTGCTAAGCAACTCAGTGAGACCCTGTCTCTAAACAAAATACAAAATAGGGATGGAGATATGGCTCAGTGGTTGAGTGCCCCTGAGTTCAATCCCCAGTACCCGCCCCCCGCCAAAAAAAAAAAAAAAAACATCTAAAATCTACTCGTAGCAAATTTTCAAAAACCAATAAAATATTAACTATAGTCCTCAAGTTGTATATATCTAGATTCATTAACCTTACATAGCTGCAGGGTTTGTATTACCTACCTCTCCACATTTCCTTTCCCTCCTTGCCCATGGTAATCAGTATTCTACTTTCTATTTCTACATATTCATTTCTTATTTAGATTCCACATGTATGTGAGATAAAGCAATGTTTGTCTTTTTATGTCTAGATTATTTCATTTAGCCTAATGTCCTCCAAGTTCCTCCACATTGTCACAAATGTCAGTACCTCCTTTATTTAAGTCTGAGTGATGTTCCATTGTGCATATGCATATTTATTTTTCAGAACTCAATTATCCCTGGTATAAAATTTTTCATGCTACTATAAGCCTATATTTTCAATGATATTCTTGAAAATATAGCTTCTTTCTACAAAGTTCCCTATAACATAAAATTAAAAATGGATCCAGTTTTCCCAATGCTTTATCTTTTGAAATTACAAACAATTTGAGGGTTTACACTTGTCAATCCAATAATCAAGACAGACTACCGTCTGCCATTTATCAGGATGAGTTTTAACAATGAATTCACAGCCAACCACATCTTTGGTCAAACAAAGAAGAATGCATTTTTGCAATATTTACTTTTATATTCAATATCTGCTTTGGGCTTGGCTATTAGGTAAATATTTTTAATATAACGAGAATTACAATAGATTATATGTGGAGTTTAACAGAAAGAAAACCAAAACTTAAGGTCTTACAAATTGAATGGATGAAGCAGCAAATGAGATATAGGATACTGTGGGAGATGTTGACCTGGGAGACTGAAAAATCAGAGTATTAAAATCATATTTAATTCTAACATATGTATTAGACACACAAGTAAAATAATGTAGGCAGCTAAAAGAGCCCAGAATGGATACAAACATTTGGCAGCTGTTAAAGAACAGATGGTTATTTTAAAGCCATAGTACTGGGTATGATCTCTAAGACAATATGTATGGACAGAAAAAAAGACAATGGTCCCCGACCGACTGAGCTCAGAAAAATAATAAGAATCCAGCAAAGGAAACCTGAGGCTATAACCAGCAAGGCATAGATGTGATGGAAGCAAAATAAAAAAGAGGCAGCAATCACTATGTCAAAAGCTGCTGACTGTGATATAAAGATGAGGCCTGAATTAGAATTATGGCAGTTATCAGTCACTTTAACCAGAGCAGTTTTACTGGAAGAATGGAGTAAAAATTCTAACTGAAACAGCCTTCCAAAGAGAAATGAGTAGAGAGAAATTGGAAACAGAATAAGTGTTTACAATTATTCTGAAGCATTCACTGTTAATGGCATAGTAAATGGAACAGAAAGTGGGATAAAGAAAAATACCCTTAAAAAAAAAACAGGTTGATAGCATGTTTATAGATTGCAAAAAAATATCAACCAGAGTAAGAAATTTGATAATGTGAAAAAAAATAGGATTATCAAAAGAAGATGTGGAAGTAGGTAAGAGACACAATTGAATCTAGAATAAAAGTAGAAACTGGCCTTTGGTAGGCAAGAAATAGTTTATCAGAATAAGAACATGTACAGACACTGATATCCTTAGGAGGTTACATCTGCTGTCAGTAGCTTATAAAATTTAGTTACTTTTATTTTCTAAGTGAAATGGGAAATAAGATCATCAATGAGGATAGCTGAGGTTGTTTGAGACTTAATAATATGTTATATAACCTTATTTCCAAAGATAAGTAAAAACACTGCAAGTGAAAAGAAATTTGGGGTTATTGTCATTATTCACAGCCTATCCTGAATTTCTCTATTTCCTAAAGCCATATCCTAATATAAATAGATACCACAATTAGTCATCTGTAACCCAGAGTAATATAAATTGTTATTGTATAACCTGCCTATACTTCAATAATACTCTGATTTCAATCAGATTTCACTCACCAAACCTACAGATTCCAAGTATCTTAGAATAAATATATTATTGTTCTAAAAATTAGACCTAAAATATTTAATCATTCTGGATTTAAATAGCTTTTAGCAAATATTTTCATATTTTTCCTATATTATCTAGTATGTTTATATATTCAAAGCACAAAATTCTAATAGTAAATCAAATTTATACTATGAGATATTCACTAAGGTATTATTTTTTACCTTTAGCAATTCAAGAATCAGTATGATCTTATCATGTTTATTGTCCACCACACCACAGTAACAAAAAAGAAAAGCAAATATAATTATTATTCCTATGGTATTAGATGAATCATAAATATTTAACAGGCACAAAATATCTAATTTTAAACTATGGCCCCTAAAAAAATTCCTATGTAGAATTACATCATTAAAATCACAGGGCTTTCTTGTGGAAGTTGCAAGAACATGAATTACAATGTTAAAAACCTTGCCATAAAAAATTAAGTTTTTTTTTTTTATTTTTCAAAGCTCAGAAAAAAATGCTGAACAACAAGTCTTATGAGTTATTGCTTATAATGGTTAATGACTGGCTTTGTCTTTTAGTATATTATGATTTTCTTTTTTACTAATATGGAAATATTTTTCAGAAGATTTAGTTCATTGAAAAAGATCATGAAATGTCAGTATTCAACACACTACATGCCACCTGATTTATTGCTACAAAACTCCTATCAAAGCTCATTAGTAATTTCAAAGTTTGGTATTTACATGTACAAAGATGAAGAGGAAAACGGGTCCTGAATTAAATTAATTTTCAATAAATATAACACAAATAGACTCATATGCTTCACTTGAGACTATTTTGCTATGCTTTAAAATTAAAAATTTCTGCCCCTAGGTGAAAAGAGATGCCATAAAATGGTTACCTAATGCCAGATATTATATGATATGCTTTTACATGTTACCATATTTTGGTATCTAGACAAAACTCTTACAACTATGAGAGAAGTATTGATACACCATTACAAAAATAAGAAAAACAAGGTCTATGAAGAGTAAAAGATTGACCGAAGTCACACAGATAGGAAGTAGCAAAGCTCAGACTCAAACCTTGTCCTGATACTTTATGTTCTCTTCTATTCAATCTTACTTCCACCACAGAAGGCATCAAGATGTGTTGAAAAGATGTAGTAATTCCTCAACAAATTCTACTATATTATACCCATAAAATAAAAATTTATGTTATAGTGACTACTACCATAGTGATTTGATTATATCACAGTAATTTGACTAGACCTGTCTAACCCTAAGTCTATTAATTCAATAAATCTCTAGATTAGCGGCTATAGGTAATTTTCAAATTTAAAAACAAAAAGTACCTTACAGGGTTAAGTCAAGAACAAGTGGATTATTTCATGTAAATTTCAAACTATCTTAGAAATTCTAATTTCAATATGAAGACACCAGAATACATGACTAGGTTCTATGTGTACACAAAACTAGTCAGAAGAAAATTTGTTTTTATCTGTTTTTATTAATTATCAGTTTTGCTTTTGATGGCAATTATTTTACAATAGCAAATTTTTAATTTCCAGGATTTCTACATGAATAAAGAAAAAGTTTTCAACCCATAAAAGACACCTGATTACCTCTTATTAATGAAAAAATATGGCAGTTTGGTGAAATTTTCCTAAATCTGAATACTGCATTTCCAAACAACTTTACAAGTAATCTGATAAAAGTTACATAGAACAGTAATGCAAGGTCATTATTAACTTGACATATTGCAAATCATTTTTTACTTTCTCTCTTACTTTACTCATCTATAAAATGGAGATAAAATTCCTACCTACAGTGATATTTTAAGAAATAAGTGATAGAAATGTAAAATCTCATTAAGCTATCGTTGATAAGCAACTGATAGAGACAGATTAAAAGCAAATGTAAGAAATTGCGTAGGCTCTTTAAAAGGCAGAATTTACCAAAGACATTTAATTTAGGTAATTATTGTGTGAAACACTTCCCAAACCCAAAATTTCTTCAAAATTTTCCTCAAACAGAATTGTATTTATTCTGAATATGTTAAGTAGTCAGAATGTTCCTTTAAATTTTTAAAATTACTTATTACCATCATATCACAGTTTCTACTTAATTTTAATGAAATCTGCTCAATGATTTGAACGGCCTTCAGTAAAAACCTTTGATAAAAATAATATTTTTAAATATCCAAATATGAACATTATGTGGAAGAAAGCTAGCCTATAAATTCAAAGTTAAACATTTTTGCCATAAAAGGGTAATATTTATTTTAGTTTACTAATTACCTTTTCTGCAAAGACCCCATAGAACATCAAACCTTTTCTTACCAACATATCTACATGTTCTAAAAATAAAAATATTGTTTTCAACTCTTAATTACTTTACTAAACCATTTTGACCATGCCAAATACATAAGCATTATTATTCCTTAACAAAAATGCAGTATATGAACATATATTTTATGTAACTACTATTCATAAATCTGTCAATTTTTTAATTCTTGTTAATTTTAACCAAGTTTAAATAATAACTTAGTAACTAAGAGAGAACCACACAGATAATTTAAGTAGCAAAAAGATTTTTTCAAAATTTTAAAACAAGAAGGAATAAAGCAAAAGGTCTATCAGAATTATAAGCCCACCATCAGGAGACTACATAATAAAAGTAGCAAACTTCCACTGTAAAATTATGAATCCTACCTAGTAATACAGTACATTAAGCATGGCATTTGAGAAATATGCCAACCTTACCTGCCACATATAGCATATCAAGATCATTATCACAGTTTGTGTTTTCATATGCAGAGCCATTTTAGTTTTTAAACAAGATGTCAAATACACCAGTGCAGCTAAAAACACGATAAATCTTTGAGAGGACCATACTCTTCCTTAAATGGAGGTATACATATCAGAAGAATGAGTTTAAAATATTACCATAAAGAAAACATGTCTGGAAATTTTCAGTTGCAAAGTCATTTAAATATGAAATGAAATGTTAAGTACAGAATTTATTTTAAAATGTTAACTATAAATGTTATTTTAAAACAACATAAATCTAAAAATTTCATCAAAATTTCTGTCAAAGGCAACTGTATTTGCTCCAAAAAAAAATGTAGAGTCCTTACCTTATTTATCACTTTAAAAGCCAGTCATGAAATCATATCATAATATGAATATCAAAGGCAATGTGACTTTTTTAATGCTTTCTTTTTATATTTAATTCAACCTTGAGTTATACCACTGGTATTACTGAATTATGAATAGCACTTAAATAAAGATTACACAGTGAGTATTTTTATTTTAAATCCCCATCTGGTGCTTAATGTCACTTCAGCTGTTCAATTTTTTAATGTTTCTCTACCCAAGTAGCCAATAATTTCACAAATCAGTATAAAATGTTAGATAGATTTTTAATCTCATTTTCTAAATGGAAAAGCAGTGCAATATTTTTTCAGTCATTTTTAATTCATCTGAATGTGATGAATATCAATTAATATTGATGCTTTTGTAAAATATTTATCAATGATAGAAAATCCTGCTGAATCTCAATAATCAACCAAACTTCTAAACAAAATTAATTGCATAACAGAGAATCCACTATAAATGAATAACTTTTTATTTTCAATTTCATTGAAACACATTAATGTTTCTAAATATACTACAGCTTTAATATATGGCATAAATTCATACATTAACCCATTCTCTCTCTCTCTATCTCTCTCTCTCTCTCTCTCTCTCACACACACACACACACACACACAGGAAAAAAATAAAAATAAAAAACACTTATTTTAGTCAAATTTAAAATGTATCTTTTCATATGCCAAGAAAGGTAGAAAATCCTATGTATTCAAAGAACCCAAGAAGCAAGGAAACGTTTATTGGGTACATGATCTTAAAATGCTATGAATCCAAAGCAAACTAGTTATAGAAACCATTCAAATTAGTAAATGTACACGCACAGAGTACAACAGTGTATGTAAACATGAACAAATCAAATACAGATTTCTTCAGAAAACCTTCTTGCATACAACAAAATATTCTTCACTGACATCTGCCCTTCACTAAGTACATCATTTTTTTTACCTTCCACATTGAGCACATTGATTGCTTAATTAAACATAACTCATGTTTCTGTATTACCAGTTGCCTCACCTTTATATATGTATTTTCCCTTCCAAATAAATTATTCTTGATTCTACTTACATTTCCTCAACATAAAAGCAAACTCTTCAATCTAATACTCAATTCTGCTTTCAGACAACTGGGGCAATCCTCCAGAGTACAAGTATCATCATGCACATTTACACAGACACATATATTTTAATTGCAGTACCACTCAGTCATTTGATACACAAAAAGATGTATTTTTTAAATAATTCTTACTAATAAATCCTTCCAAGATGCATATTTTTCAAGGGGGATTATTTTCTTTCTCATCCATGTAATATATTGTCTCTTGTCAATTCAAATATCTGTAGGGCTTCTCCACTATCCTCCACCCCAACACATGTCAATAATCACATTTATACAAGAAATACCAAACTACTTTTGGATCCTAAATTTATCAGTATGTTTTTCAGATCTCCATGTCTCTATATTTTCTGTCTCTGTGCTTCAAATTGCCTTCTCCCCTTGTCCACCAAGCAAATTAAAATTCAACCTTCAAACCCCTAACAGCTCCTCTTTGAAGTCTTCTTTGAAGTGTAACCTCTCCTTCTAAGACCTTACCACTGATAGAAGTAATTTCAACTTCTAGATATAATTCTCTCATTACATAGTTATCAAACTTTATTATAATTAGTTATTCATTTTTTTCTGTGTTCCATTGGTTGATAGTAAGATCTTCTGGTCATTCTGTACTTGATCCTAACGTTAAAGAGCACACAAATGTCCATCAAACTTTTAAAATCTGGGCATGGTGTTTAGGAGAGAAGGATAGGAGAAGTAATCAGGTAAAGAAATACTTTGATATAGCTATTTTAATCTACTATATTAAAAATAAAGTTTTTAAAAATAAATGTATAAAACTGCGGGAGTCTAAACATGAGACATATTAAATATTAGGTGTTTCATTGGATTACTCTGGAAGAAATCAGACAATGTATTAATACAAGAAAAGCACTAATATATCATGTATCTCTCACCTTAAATTTTAAATGTTTACAAACTATTAAAAGACTATGACATTAGGCTGGGGATGTGGCTCAAGCGGTAGCATGCTCTCCAGTCATGCGTGGGGTGCTAGGTTCGATCCTCAGCACCACATAAAAATAAAATAAAGATGTTGTGTCCACCAAAAACGAAAAAATAAATATTAAAAAAATTCTCTCTCTCTCTCTCTCTAAAAAAAAAAAAAAGACTATGACATATCCTAAACTTCAAATAAACTAATTTATACTAACATTTTAATATTTCAATAAGTCAAATTCTAAGCAAGTAAGTTCTACTCTAATATGGGATGGTATTTTTTTTTTGGTTGATGCAAAAATTAATTTGTCCAGCTTCTAAAAGTGACAACATAACTTCCTCCCACAAAGTTACATGTCAATTTCCCCACTATAGGTGAGGAAGAACATATTGAATTACAAACAAAAATTTAATAATAATGCTTTTAATAATGTCATTTTAATTTAGTGGTTAATAAAGTTTCATTTTCAAGGTATCTCAAGAAAATCATTAGTGATATCTTTTCCTTACTACACATGTGACAATGTGTCAATATTTTAAACTATGATGTGATACAGCTGTAAAATCTTGCAATAAAGTTACTTTTAATGACTTTATCAATAACTGAGTTTTAATTAAGTTCATGTTGCTTAAGAAAAATATCTTAAACATGGTTTTCATTTTAGAGGTATCTTTTGAGTACTACTCATTATACTGGCTTTCAGTTTTCTTCACTTGGGAAAACATGCTAATTTTAAAGCAAAATTACTTCATCATAACTCCACTCTTCTTCCTTAAAATCTGGTCAATCTCTGTCTTACCAGTCTAATGAACTCACTGTTTCACCCATCAAAAAATATACACATATCATTGAACTAAACTAGAAATAAAATTAAAAACTAAAGAATTGCTTTCTACATACACTATATTGATATTATACAATCACTTCACATAAAAAAAAACAACTCAAAAGCATTCACTTACTGATACAGTCACCCAAATTTCCAGTGCCACCTATAACTAAAACACTAGTCTGTACTACGTAAATATAGCAGCAGGCAAGGAATGATGACAATAACTCACTATACCAATAGACCTCAATCCAATTAATCAACTGATGTGAACAAAGTCTCATCACTAAAGAAAAATTATTTTAATTTAAAGCTGTAGAAAAGTCTTCCAAATAACACTAAGTATTTTTATGATGATGTTTTTAAAGTAGTTCTAAAGCCTACTTTAAAACAATATCAGAATTCTAATTAACTGAGAAGTGGACCAATTTAATAGGATGAACAAAAAAGAAAACAGAATTGCTTTGAAATTACTAATTATTATATAATATAATCATATTTTTACTTCTGTTGCCTAAAAATTTGTTGTGTCCTCTTTTATCATAGTATTTTGTCCTTTATAAACCAACTCTTATGAATACCTAGCCAAATATGCAACACATAGGAAAATTTTTATAAAAGTAATCAAAACAAAAAATACATATATTCTTGAAATAATCCTTGAAAGAAAAAAATTGACTTAGAAAATCTACACTTTTTTTTAAACCAGGTCATTACTCTGCTCAACAGAAAAAAAAAAGGAAACTAAAATATAGAGCTAAGGTAAACAGAAGCAAGGGGAAAAAAATGCAAATACAGAAAAGTAACAAAGCTACAGAAACCAAATCACCCCCAAAACATCTCCATGTTCAATCAGAATAATCATAAGTAAATAGAAAATGACCAGGCCATACATTCCAAGCAATATAATCAATTATATCCTTATTTTCTTTCTTTGTTTTAATATGTAGTAAAAACCAAAAGTATTCTATCTTTAGTCCTTCATAATAATAATTGTAAATTACTACCAGGATTTCAGCTTGGTCTAAAAACAAGGATGCATTCATTTTAATATTGGTGAAGGAGAGGGAGAGAAGAAGAACAAACTTATTTCCTCAGAATCATATATAAAAAGGAGGTGGGGGGAAGAGTAGAGCAAAAAGAGAATGAAGTTCCAACTACAATTGTACCTCCTGTTCAGAAAACACTTAGAAGTTACAGGATAATTATTGATCATAGAAAAGCCTTGCATAAATCACTTAAACTCCTGTTGTCTTGGTTTTCTCAACTGTTAAATAAAGGTTCTAAGGAGACCATATCTACACTCCATCACTTTTATCTGGTTCCACAATTCTATCAAAACCCCAGATCCTTTAAACATAAATCTTCTTAGTAATTCCTTGGTGTTGTCATTTTCTACAAAGATGCCATCTAATATAAAAAATTAAAGACAAAAACACAAAGTCTCAGAATAGAGGCGGCCTATATTCCTTTAATGAAGGTGCTTTGCAATGATCCTAACAATGACCAAATAGCTACATATACCTGGGCTTATGTGAAGCAAGTGATAAATACACAGAACATTTAACAAGAGAAAAGCTTCCAGACAGACTTCACACTAAGCAACAAAACCTTTTTCTTTTAAGTATTTTCATGAATTTGTAAAGATACATAAAGTAGTTGCATAAAAAATAAAAACAAGAGTCATATAATTTTAGACTAAGTATGTGAATGAGCTCTCCAAGTAAGAGCTCATTTCCTTCCACTAACTAACCCCTTAAATAATAAGTATTTCAAGAATGAAAATGATCAAAATTTTAAAACTACGGTTCTGCTAAAATATTTAACTACACAAAATAAGTTGAAAACAAAAACACGTATTCTACTCATTCCTATTTGTTATTGAAATAAGTGTACCATCCCTTCTTTTCCATCCTTCCCCCCAAATTACTGAATCTAAAAATAGTGATTCCCAGTCTAACCCTGGAGCAAAAAAATTAATAACAATTTAAATGAAGAGACAATCTTAAAATCACAATGATTTCTGAAAACTAAATGAAGTGGAATTGACATTTATTACACTCTAGAAGAATGCAGGATTTGAGATCACAGTTGCTGAACTCATTCTGTGAAAATTCGTCCTGTGAATAGAATTATGGGATCTCCAATGTATACTCTCAAAAATATTTAAAATGGAAAGAAAAGTTGTTGCTCAAAACTTCAAAAAGTATGCTTAGTTTCACAAAGAAAATAAAAATATTACTTTATAAAAATTTTAAGTTACTGAGTTCAGAATAAAATTCATTGAAAATGATCAGTATACTGAACATCAGTAAAATTTAACACAAATCTAAGAATAAAAACAACATTAATTTTAAGTACATGTTAAATTAATTTAAAAGTAGATTTTTTCTCTTTTTTTTCTCCCACCAAATAATCTTACCTGAAACATTTTGCTGTTAAAAATCCTCAAGATAATGATTTCATATTTCATCTGGTCCTGTCAACAATGCTATGACAGGCCCTACAGGAAGCAGCAAAAGATCAATGATAGAGTGAAGACAGTATCTTTTTTCAAGATCAAGATTTGTCATGGAAAAGGATATCCATATAGTGGTGTGAAAATTGTTTGAAACTTCACAAACATTAAAAATCTCTCAGAGAGTTTATCAACATGCATAACATTCTTTATTTAACTTTGTAGTCTTAAAATGTTTATTCTTTTCCCATGTCAACTTTTAAAACCATACTGAAATTCATATGTGAAATTTCAAGGTATTACTTTCATATTAAGAATTGACAAGAAAACAACACTTTATGATGTCAAAAAATGAAAAATTTCTTCACTAAAAAATGAAATAATACATGTTCAAAATTGTGAAAATGATTCTCTTGACCTCTCCAAAAGATTATTTTAATCTTATTTGTATTAATCACTATAAATACCAATGAAGTACAAACTACTGTTATTCAAATTAAAACAGATATTATTTTCTTATAAGCCAGCATCTTCAGAATCAAATTGTTATTATCAACATAGGTAAAAATTACTTCAGGAAAAATATATAGGTTACAAAAAAAATTAGAAAAAAAAACCATGCAGGCTCCAAAATTTGATTACTTTTGTGTATCTGAAAAGGAATACCCAATAGATATCAAAAAATACAAATTAGTAAAACTAACAAAAGGTCAAAACAATAAACTGCTTCATAGAGACTCCAAATGTTTTTGCCTTCTAAATGATTTTAAAATAGTATAGTACCTTGCCAGATTTAATTTTTAGATTTTTAAATTAGGAATTGTTTTCCATTCAAGGGCCAGTTAATAAACAGGACTATGATGAGACATCTATATTTATTGGGAATACTATCAGAACATACAAAAAACTTCTACAGGTATCATGATTGCATACTTTAAGTAAATGTTTCAAACAGATTAAAGAATTAAAAAACAACAGGAATAAATGACAGACTAATTTTCTAGGAGTTTTTATTTGACTGTTTTATTTACTTGCATTAAAATTCGGTAAATAACAACCTCAGCAGCATTCTTAATTAAATTCAAATATCTTAAAAATTTCTTCAACATGCTATACCTGCCATGTTTATTGGAACATTTCAGAACACTCTAAAGTTTACTTGCCAAAGCCCCCAAAATGCCAAAAAGATATCAATTAATTTTATATGGGTTATATTGCCTATAAAAATAAATAAGGAAATGTTAGCATAAGATAATAACTTTTAAAATAATTACAAATTATTTTCACTGATTTCTACTCATTTGTTTTAAAAGTGTATTTGAAGAATAGGGAAATTTAAATGTTTTTCACTTATGATTATTGTTGTTTTGCTTGTATTTCTAATGCTCCCATCTTTTTCTTATGTATATTCTATCATGGAAAATCATTTTAGTTGCAAATATTCCCATATTAAAAATTGGAGAAAGCTAATGCTGTATCTTTAAAGAATAAGATAAAGAAAAAGGAAACTTAACCAACCCAAGCATCAGAGTATTGAAAAGTATTACTTCACTTCTTGCATGTTAAGTTTTATACCATGACACTTTAGTCTCTGAGGGTCAGGTTAATTAAGCTCCATAGCAGCTGCAGTGCAATGTGAGACACACACTGCTGCAGTTCCCACCAGTCCATTCCAATTACCTGTAGTATTCCAGCACTGGACAAGTGACAACCAACCTCTTCTCTCTAGTCACTTGCTCCCACAGGTCTACAGATAAATGTTAGAACAAACTAACCTCTTTTTGGAAAAGACTGCAAAGCTGAATGCACCTGCTACAGGCTGCAATGATGAGTCCCAGAGAGATGTTTGTCAGTCAGATCTCTGCAGATGTTGTTTAACTTTATGCTAGAGCAGTATCCAAAGATGGAAATGAGATGGCAATCAAGCACAAATCTCCCACCACCCGTCCCCCCAGTTTTATTTTAAAAAGCTGTGCTTGCTCATAAGAGTTGTACTTTAAAACAGCTCTAGTAAATTGGAAACAATTAAAACTAAACTCTGTGATTTAAAAAATGTTTATTAGGTGCCAAATTTTAGTTAACAGGTGGCATAAAATGTGTTCAATAAATATAATTTGTCTCATTTAATAAAACTTTATTAAAAATTAATAATCTTAGGCTAGAGTAAAACAAAATAAAATAACCATAAAATATACATGTGTTTTGATTAATTGTTTGTTGGTCAAGTTCCTTGTGATATCACATACTATTACCATTTCTAAGACATAGATCGTTTGTCCTCTTGGTGTAGTATCTTCAAAATGTAAATGGTGAACTATTTCAACAACTCTGTTCACAATTCCTAAAATCCTTTGGGGCAATATTTGCAAGGCAATGTTGTTGCTGCATTACTTCCTTACAATGTCACAAATTTTAAATGGGTTATTTTTCCAAAACTCAGGATTTGAATAGCAAATTTCTAAGTGCCATTGTGCTATATATTTCATGAAAACATCAACACTATCGATTAATTATCTTCAATAACTTGCTAAATCAATGACATAAGATATAATGTCAGAATGAAATAAATAAGAATTGAATAAAATGAATAGCTAAGATTTTTATGCTAATTCGTCTTCCTAAAAATCACATGCTACAAAACATTTGCATTCATGAGATAAATATAAAAATTACATCCTTCAGAAACCGCAATGTGAATAGATTGTGCTATGCCAGTAATGCTCCTATATATGTTAAGAAACCCTACTGTATAAAATATAGAGTATTAGAAATTAATTAAAAATTAAAATACAACAAAATTTCAAGTGATACTAATACCTTAGGTAAAAGATTATGTTTCTCCTTCAACTAAGGATGTAGGCAAAATGTAAAGTAACACGTAAGAACAGACACTATATCAAATAAAAACATTACAATTTTAAGATTTAAGAAAAAACACTTTTTGACAGCAAATCTGATCCTACTAGAATCAAAGGTATAGTTCAGGATAATGATAACTATCCTATTAAATTCCACCCAACAATTCTAAAAATAAAAATATTTAATTTTCCCTACTTATTACAATTTGATTTAAGTATTAAATTTGTCTTAAAATATGTACCAATAAAGGTTTAACATGATCTGCATCTAAGAAAAAAGAAAAAAGTATGGACTCCAACTTTTAGAAGCTGTAAGAAAAGTATTAAAATTGTATTACCAATATTATAATACTTTTCCTTCAACAATGTAAACAAAAGTGATAAGTTTTCAATTTTATGCTCTCTGATTTTCAGGAAATAAGCATTTTTTATGAATGTCAATCCTAAAGGTTAAATTGACCGCTGAATTTCCTCCATATCAAAATAAAAATAGTGTGGGCCATTTCCTTAACTGAAAGAAAATTTCACTTACATTCTGCTTTTTCATAATTTTAAAAAATGTAATATATAAATGATTTATGATTTTAAAAACTGGGGGGAGCGCCATCCAAATTGGACTTGGGTGATAAAGTGATAAAACCAAGATAAAATGAATCTGGGAGTAACAATTTCAAATTTTAACCTAAGACTATAAAAGGAAATAAGTTATGTTAAATATAATCCAGTTATATGAATGCAAATGTGAAAAAAGTCTTAAATACATACAGATTCTACTATTATAGTGAAGGATTCTTGTTTGATACAATGAATATCTCCAATGTCTTCTTACAGAACAAAAATAGGTACACTATGACGTGTTTTAATATCTAAGGCAGACATAAAAATGTTTATTTTATACATCCTTTATTATTCCCAACTAATAATATATTCATTAAGTTTTTCCGATTACCTACTTGACCATCCATTAAATAATTTTTACAAATAAAATCTATTTATTAATGAAAACTAAATACATGTTTGACGCCAAGCAAAAGAATAAAGAGAAAAAAACATCGCCATTCTGAAAATGCATACAGTAATATATTCCCCAAATTGAGAAAGCTGCTTTTTACTACAAAGCAACTTTATATAACATGTTATGAACGAATATACAAATAAATCAAGTTAAGTTTCTCCAATCAAGTATGAAAAAGAGGATACATTTCTAAACTACCAGTAATAAATTGGCATTCTGAAAGATTAGATTTTTAAAAATAGATAAATGAATTACACAGCACAGCTAAAAGCAAAATAAATCTACTTGCAAATCATTTTTTTCTGTTTATAGTAACTGAAAAAAATGCACTTTATGAATCTTCATCATACAAGTTTCTCAATTACTTTTATTTAATGTGTGACACACTGAAGTATACAATACACTATACACAAATTCTAAAATCATATCAAGTAATGGACAAAATGTTTCCTTCATTTCAACCAAACTTTAAAAAATATAACTCAAAAAGACAGGGTTGCTTTCAAGATTTTAAAGACACAGCCTAAGAGGGTAAAAAAAGGAAAACAAATTTGAGGTTATATTGGCTACAATTTTTAAACTATACCTATCATTTGAATTAAAACTTATTAAATATCCCCAAAGTGTTATTGTATTCTGTGTTATACATCCTGGAGAAAGTTTTCAAAACCACATTAGTATGTTTGGTTTCAAAATTTAGGTACTTTGAGCAAATCCATTAAATTATACAATTAAAATATGCTTTTTCCCAAAAATAGTATGTTACCAAAGGAGAAACAGTAAAGTATTTCACAAAATAAACATCAGCATATTCATTCTAATAGAATGAGTCATAAATATATATATGTATATACACACACATACACATACACATCTGAAAGTCACAAAAATGGAATTCCAAATTTTTGCATAATCCTACAGGAAATTCCTTATATCTGGGTTATAATAATTATAGCTTTATAATTTAGCTTATCTGAGATGTGCAAAGTAAGAATACCATATGTATATCTGAGTAACACAAGTTGAAAGAAGCTCAGATGCTATTATATTGCAGAATACTAAGACCTTAAATAATTGCACAGGCTGTGGTCAAGTGTGAACAGAAATAATATTAAAATTAAAGTCTATCTGAAGAAGAAAGATATATCTATCCAAACAGGTAATAAACTGAAATCATTTTAATACTACATCCTCGGAATTCTTAAAGCTTCTTATAAACTAAAGACTTTATTTTATTCTTGAAATTGATTCCATAGGGTGTGATCGGTTTCCACCTGTTACAAGCAAAAAATAAGCCTTCTTTTATCTGACATTTCAACTCTCATTTGATCAGGTTACGTCACTACACTCACAAAATTTTATTCATCGCATTCCAGATTTCCATTTTGTTTTCCAAGGGACATTCTCTTGCTTTACAAAAATAACATGCCTCAGAACTATAAATAAAATAAGCAATTTCTATGTAATAAGAAAAAAATGCAAAACTAAGTGGACTAAAAACAAAAGATCTAATTCTCATTGCACCCTTTCCAACCCACTGAAAATAAACTATATTCAAATGAAAGGCATTTAATTTACTATTTGGAATATCTTTGATAAACACCAATTTTCTGTAACATCCCTGCACATCTGATACCACCTCATGTATAATGCAAAAAAGCTTTTTCATTTTCATCTATTGACAGTGAATTTAATTTACCATTGCAGCTCTTTTCCTAGAACTATCACGTTATTAATTCTGCAATCAAGCTCTTTTGAGTGCTTTTATTTGTAGTAAGGGTTTTCACAATTCTACATTGATTTTTTTCTACCATAATATACCTTTTAAACATATGAGTGTGAATATGTTAGCAAACTTTCCTAATGCATAAGGAAAGTTTCAGAGACATGGAAAGCCAACTGCAAAACCATACTCATAGGAAACAAACTTTAGAGAGAGAGCATATTTAACAGATTACTCTTTAGCTTAATGAATTTAATGTTTACCAAAAATACCACACTTAATTTATATAACTAAATGAAAGTTTCAACCATTGAATAATCTTCTTCTCCGGTATAATGGTCCATTTCTACCACCAAACGATTGGCTATGAAAAAGAAGTCCTCCAAATGTTCTGCTTATATTCATGCCAGATGTCTTTGCTGTATTAAAGAACTCTTACGGAATTAGATCACTAAAAGCAAATCAGCTTTTCTTTTCCAACAGGAAAAAAAAAAATAAGCAGCATCAGTCCCCTCAGCATTGACTTAATATTTTTATAACCATAAAGTAAAATAAATTCCCAAAAGGCAGAAAGCTAGATCTAAGTAAAAGCAAATCAGCTAGTAATGTTTTATCTAGTGTATCTATTGTACTATGGAGATTTCTCCATCAAACTTAAAAAAACATATATTGAGTAATAAAATTGTTTAAAGAAATAGAAGAGAAAAAGATGTATATATAGAACTGCATAACACTTAGAAGAAAAAAAAACCCCAAAAGTAAAAGACAAACACAAAATTACCACCTAAGAAACTTGCCTTACTCTAGTAGGTCAGTGTATCACGCTATTAATATATTTTAATCAAATGTCTTTTAAGAAAAACAAATTTTAAAGCATTATTTTACTTCTTGCATAATAATATAGTAAATTTCCTTATACCATTTACATCAAACCCAAATATTTTAAAAATCTGAAGAGGCAGCACTTGTCCTCTTTACTTCATCCAAGGCCAACAAACAAAGCAATGAAGCAGAAAGAGGTACATAATGGATTCAGAAGTAAATGGTCCATTCTTTAAGAAGCCTCCCTACCCCCTCTCTTCTGAATTTGCTCTAGACTAATTGTCATTACAATGATGTCTGAAACTTCAGAAGAACCCTATTTCCTGATGCCAGCTGTCCAGGTTTCTATCTTTCCATTTTTGAGGTTTTGTTTTTTTTTCCCCTAATAAGAAGCATTGAGAAATATCCAAAAGAATAATCTTGTAATTAGTCTAAATCACATAAACAGTATATCAACTATAAAAAAAGACATAATCAACAATGTAAATATGCTGAAAAATCTTCCACAATATACAACAATATGTCTTTACTATTGTTTAAAAAATTCTTTCAAGACAACACAACACATGTAGATCTTCTATTTCTTTCCTTGGAGATTGATCAAACAATCTCTTCACCAGTGCACCTACCTGGGTAAAAATCTTTGGACTTAGACAGCTTGATGGTGGCTCCAGTTTCTTTTTGCAACTGAACAATTGTCTGTCCTCCCTTCCCAATTATAGATCCAGCAGCATAACTAGGTATGAGAACCTTTAGAAAATACTGGCCGTCTTCTGAAAAATGCAAAGAAATATACTCGGTTAACATGATATTTTAAAACTTTGTATCCCCACTCCACCCTCAGGAGAGAAAAACAACAACTAAAACATTGGGCATAAAGCTGTAGGAAAAGGGTATTAAAAATTTTTAAAGAATAAAAATAAACCAATTACACTAAAAAATATGTACAAAATGTTTCCCATTTTGTAGGATTTATACTTTCAAACTTGGAATTAAAATCTAAACATGTTCTAATATTTTGCAGCACTGTAGGAACTGATGACTAAATTCCAGTTGTTATTCCAAACATGGAAGTCTTCCAATTCTATCTGTGGTTACTATAGCAAAATGAAAGGGACTGACCCTTTAACAAAACTTCAAAGATTCATAAGATGACAAACCTTCACTTAACATATTGAAGAAGAAAAAAACAGAATTGTAAACAGCGATGAGCTAAATTTGTTTGTCATTAGCAAACACATAAGAACTACAATTAGCCATTGCCTATATCCAACTTAAAGTACGGAAAACAACCATTCCCCTTCCAAATAATCCACCCAAACTGTAGGATATATTCCAAGCCTTCAGTAAGTGCCAGGAAACAACTCGATGTGGTGGACTGACAAATCTAACTAATCCTGATGTATTTCTTTAGCACTTCTTAGTCTACTATGATCTCGTAAGCTCATTAATTAAAGGACCTTAAGAAGAATTTTGCCTATACTAAAAAGCTTAGGAGTCATTTATATGAAATACATTTGAAAGTGACCAAATAGATACTGTTCCTTCTCCAAAAATCATAAAACGGAGAGGGGATCGATGAACGGAGAAAAAGAAAAATGAAATGTTTTAGAAAATAAAACCAACTCCATAAACTTTAATTTCCGCCAACCTGAGCATATCTTAAATACAAAATATCCCTGTAAATCCAGCTTTTCAATGTGAATGAATATTCCAAATTTTGCGGTGTGCCACTCACAAGACCCCCATCCTTTTCTAATGTATATGCTGGAGATAAATTCACCTCTGCTTCGATGCATTGGGTGCATTGTTAAGATGACTCCAGTGCAAATGAAGAAGCGATACCGGTCCCGTTATAACTCATCTTCCAAGGAAGCGCAGGATGTTAACTAACAAGTCACCGTACCAGACACCCCCCTCGTATGCACACCCTTGAAGACAAATCAATGAGATATTTGTACCGACAATATAAGTGCGGTAAGGGCATGCACTCATCAAGATTTTGCATACTACTTGTAGCCCAAAGCAAGGGATGGACAGAGGAAAAACTCTCCGGTGCCCCAATCATTCGCAATCCGCTACCCAAGTGCCATTTATTTATTTATTTTATCAGACTGTTAAATGCAGCGCGCATCTTCCAGCGGCCATCACCTCACTCGGGGGTCATCCTCCTCCTCCTTAACGGACCCTCTTGCCCAGGTCTAGGATATTTAAATGGTCAGTTTCTAGACCGATTAAATGTAAAGATAGGTCTATTCCGAAAAACTGGTCGCCATTTTGATGAATGATAAACACAGAAATGGAAATGTGTCGGGGACGGCAAGGCTCGGGGCAGGTGCAGGGGAGGGGGCGCGGGAGCCGCCGGGCTCCGGCTGGAGGTGTCCGGGCCGCTGGAGGGAGGGAGGGCGGCG